>NC_079906.1:1916421-1928159 GCF_024868665.1 Triplophysa rosa | reverse complement strand
TGTTCTCGAAGCCTGTGCTCTGTGCAGAGAAACACGCGGAGTAGAAGTGGAAGGAGTATTAAAATCGCGATGAAAACTTACCGCGGATTTACGAGCGTCAGCTCTGGATGTTTCCAGCGCCGTTTTTCGTTCTCGCAGCCGTGTCTGCTTCTCTAGTAGATCCTGGATCTGCTTCTCCACAGCCTCCAATTCTGACTGAAGTGCGATCGTTTCCTCATCTGCACACAGAGGTACAAACACATCTGAAACATTAGCCATTAGTGATGTAATAATGAGAACAGTGTGTTAAGCAGTGAGCAGGCAGGCTGGGAATGCTAACAGCCTGAGGCTAATAGCGAGTGATCCGATAAAAATAAATTATCGGTGCGTTTAAGGATGATTTTTGGTATGGGATATACTTAAGGATATGTTTTACCCTCGGTGAATAACAATTTAAAACACAAGTCTTAAGATATAACAAGAATAAATGATGTATTAAGAATAAGTTTGAAAGAGCTCCGACTCAAACCACGCGCTCTCAGGAAACAGGAAGATAATATCTAATATCTTGGATTTTATATGTGAAGTAGTTCATAAATTCATCACTGCTATGCTGATATACAGGATCAGAAGTCACTGACAATTTATTTTTTGTTAATTTAGCCACTGTGTTAAATAAAAACGTTGGGTTTTGCTGGTTTTCTTCTATTAGTGATGAAAAGTAGGCGGATCTAGAAGTTTTTAGGGCTTTCCTGTATTTTCGAATACTATCCTTCCATGCTGTACGAAATACCTCTAATTTAGTTTTCTTAAAGTTGCGCTCCATTATTCGGGCCGCTTTCTTTAGAGGGTGAGTGTGTTCATTATACCACGGTGTGGGGCTGCCATTTTTAATCTTCTTTAAACGTAGAGGAGCAACTGTGTCTAGCGTTACCGAGAAGGTGGAATTAAAATTTTCAGTGGTAATGTCAAGATCTTCAACGTTATTTCTCATGCTAGCGATTGAGACAATTCGGGCAGATTATCGAGAAACGCATCTTTGGTAGTTGAAGTTATTGTTCTACCATATTTGTAACAATGAGTTTTATTTGCAGCCATAGGCCAGTGAAGCAAACATAATACCAGATAATGATCCGAAATGTCTTCACTCTGCTGAAGGATTTTAACATCGTCCACATTTATACGTTAAGACAGTATTAAATCTAAAGTATGATTACGAAGGTGAGTGGGTCCTGACACATGTTGACTAACGCCCATAGAGTTAAGAGTGTCTTTGAAAGCCATTCCTAAGGCATCTGTAACGTTATCTACATGGATGTTAAAGTCACCAACGACAAGGAGTCTATCTGCAGCCAGTACTAGTTCTGATAAGAACCCACCAAATTCTTTAATAAAATCTGTGTGGTGCCCTGGAGGCCTACAGTATATACAATAGCTAGAATAAATTTTAAAAGTGTTTTATCCTTAGTCTTAGGTGTTGAAACATGAAGAACCATGACTTCAAAAGAATTATATTTAGAGTTCGACTTCTGGGAAATGCTAAAAGAGTTATTGTAAAGTGCTGCGACACCTCCCCCTCTGCCTTTTAGATGAGGCTCATGTTTATAATAATAATCTTGGGGGACAGATTCATTTAAAGTAATATAATCGTCTGGTTTTAGCCATGTTTCTGTCAAACAGAGCATGTCTATTTTATGATCTGTTATCATATCATTAACAAAAAGTGCTTTATTAGAGAGAGATCTAATATTTAGCAATCCGAGTCGTAACAGTTGATTATCTGTATTTTGTTCATGTTTAGTTTGTTTAACGTTTATTAAATTACTTTCAAGAGGTTTACGCATTATTTTATGTTTGCTAATCCGGGGGACAGACACAGTCTCTACTTTGTGATGTTTGGGAGAACGGATTATTACATGTTGTACATTTTGTGTATTCTGCGACGTGAGTCGGCAAGCAGACAGTTGGTTAAGCCATTCTGTCTGCTCCCTGACCTGGGCCCCAGCGAGTCAAGCTTTACCATTAGCATTATTAAGACTTATAATAATATAGTAATATACACTCACCTAAAGGATTATTAGGAACACCATACTAATACGGTGTTTGACCCCCTTTCGCCTTCAGAACTGCCTTAATTCTACGTGGCATTGATTCAACAAGGTGCTGAAAGCATTCTTTAGAAATGTTGGCCCATATTGATAGGATAGCATCTTGCAGTTGATGGAGATTTGTGGGATGCACATCCAGGGCACGAAGCTCCCGTTCCACCACATCCCAAAGATGTTCTATCGGGTTGAGATCTGGTGACTGTGGGGGCCATTCTAGTACAGTGAACTCATTGTCATGTTCAAGAAACCAATTTGAAATGATTCGAGCTTTGTGACATGGTGCATTATCCTGCTGGAAGTAGCCATTAGAGGATGGGTACATGGTGGTCATAAAGGGATGGACATGGTCAGAAACAATGCTCAGGTAGGCCGTGGCATTTAAACGATGCCCAATTGGCACTAAGGGGCCTAAAGTGTGCCAAGAAAACATCCCCCACACCATTACACCACCACCACCAGCCTGCACAGTGGTAACAAGGCATGATGGATCCATGTTCTCATTCTGTTTACGCCAAATTCTGACTCTACCATTTGAATGTCTCAACAGAAATCGAGACTCATCAGACCAGGCAACATTTTTCCAGTCTTCAACTGTCCAATTTTGGTGAGCTCGTGCAAATTGTAGCCTCTTTTTCCTATTTGTAGTGGAGATGAGTGGTACCCGGTGGGGTCTTCTGCTGTTGTAGCCCATCTGCCTCAAGGTTGTGCGTGTTGTGGCTTCACAAATGCTTTGCTGCATACCTCGGTTGTAACGAGTGGTTATTTCAGTCAAAGTTGCTCTTCTATCAGCTTGAATCAGTCGGCCCATTCTCCTCTGACCTCTAGCATCAACAAGGCATTTTCGCCCACAGGACTGCCGCATACTGGATGTTTTTCCCTTTTCACACCATTCTTTGTAAACCCTAGAAATGGTTGTGCGTGAAAATCCCAGTAACTGAGCAGATTGTGAAATACTCAGACCGGCCCGTCTGGCACCAACAACCATGCCACGCTCAAAATTGCTTAAATCACCTTTCTTTCCCATTCTGACATTCAGTTTGGAGTTCAGGAGATTGTCTTGACCAGGACCACACCCCTAAATGCATTGAAGCAACTGCCATGTGATTGGTTGATTAGATAATTGCATTAATGAGAAATTGAACAGGTGTTCCTAATAATCCTTTAGGTGAGTGTATAGTAATAGTAAAATAGTAATATAATTAAATACTTTTAAATGACAGTAACTAGCAATATATAATATATTACAGCTCACAGCACAGATCATGGCATATGATAGAATAGTACAGCGGAATGGGAATATGAAAACTACAATGAATTTAGCACATGTTAGCGTAGCCCTGATGCAAATGATCACAAATACAGAGCGAGGTAAACCTACCTGAAGATAGTGGACAGCCTGCACCCAGCCAAATCTTTGAATGAGCTACGACATCAGCTAGCCCAACAGCTACCAGCCAAACATACCAGTCAGTGAACGTTTCGGCAATTATGCACCCCAGGTGACATAACTCTACCCTTAAATAGTCAAGGGACAAATGCTGATAGGCTATCACTCATGGCAACCACACCCCAAACGCCAACACACAGGGGCCACATCACCAACACTGTCACAATCTACCCTCAGCTTCTTAAATCATCGCCCCTACGATGAACCCACATACTTAACACCAAGGCCTAAACAACGCGGGCACAGAATTTGACGAAAACCCACCAGTCTCCGCTCTCACCGCTTCCCCTACTGCCCGTGGTAAGTTATGGCCATTTGAATGATGACCAGCATAACTCTGTTGCCAATGGCAACCTTACTGGCCCTTCTCCAAATGTTTCAGGGATCGTTGGCACAACTAACTCCACATTCACTACAGGCCTCTGTGAAATAGAACCTGATGGCATAGGGCTCCGCACATCCAACCTACTAACATCTTGTGGAGTTTCGGACACCAAAACACACAAATCAACCTCATCTAAAGACGAGTCCTCCAATGGCTTTTCCTCAATTACTGGCTGAACACTGGCAGGAATGGGCTCAAGAGAAGCCCTTCGTACTCGGGTCTTCAACAGAGAACGATGGACATGTTTCACTCTGCTCAAATCATCTATTGGTGCAATTGTATGAACAGAGCCCCCTGCCTTCATCACCTGATACACCACCGGGCTCCAGATGTCCTGAATTTTATGACAACCCCTAAAGCCATAATTACGAAGCTAGATTAAGATAGATGCCCAGTGGTGCATGTCGAACATGTGAATCATGTTGCTTCTTACGACGATCTGCTACTACCCTCAAATGCTCTCGAGCCCCCTCAAAGGCCACCTGCAACTTCGTTTGGTGCTCCCGAACCCAATCATTTACATTACTGGGCCCCGTCTCCTGACCACGACCCAACAAGAAGTCAATAGGGAGCTGTGGCTCTTGGCCAAACATAAAAAAATAAGGGGACTCACCAGTAGCTTGGTGAGGGGTAGTATTGTAACAGAAAAGTAACTGGGGGAGTGCAGAGGCCCAATCTGACTTTCGGGAATTTAGCAAAGTGCGCAAAAGATTGTGCAATGTTCTATTAAAGCGTTCACATTGCCCGTTACCTGCAGGATGATACAGTGTAGTATGGTACTTCTCCACCAGATACAAACTGCTGAATAAGGGCGGACTCAAAACTACATCCTTGGTCGGAATGAATACGGGCAGGAACGCCAAACTTACAGAACCATTCAGTTATCAAAACTTGTGCAACTGTTTCAGCCCGCTGGTCTCGGGTAGACACTGCCAATGTATATTTGATGAAGACATCAGTAATCACCAAAACGTTCTCTAATCCTGAACGAGAGGGTTCCCAGATAGCAAATATTTGCGGCCCAAATCTGGCCCACACTTTACTCCCCATACCACCTCATCTGGCCCACATGCGTGGAATGACGGCACTTGGGTGGACCGCTCCTGTTTGCCAGGTTTGGGCCACAAGCAAGCCAAAGCAATGCCGCATGTCAGCCAAAAACAAAACAAATAAAGCAGAACTGACCCAAATATAAACAACAGTTCATTTCAATTCTGGCCCAGATTTATCCTAAAACCAACACCTTTCTGTGCTCCTGTTTGACAGAATTTGTATTGAGTTTCATTATTATTATAGTGATGATTGAGTCATTAGTGATGAACATCTGCTGTTAACAAACAGACTCACTGCAGAAAATATCAACAAAAAGTACAAAAAAATAATTTACTCAGAGCAACACAACAACTACAACCTGAAACACAACCCAGCTAACAAAAGTTTGTTACAAGAACGTTCCTTAAAGGTTTTTCACGTTTTAAAATATTCGAAATGTCAGTTTTTTATGTTTTAAGAATGTTCCCAGCTGACAAAAGTCACCATCATGGTGTTCAGTGTTTCCTTGAGTTGGGCTCTTGACCCTTGACATTTACTCTTTAGATTTCTTTATAGCTATTTACTTTTAAAGTAGATTTGTTATGGTAATGCAAATGATAATCTAATCAAATGTTGGTTGGTAATCATTGAGATTACTATCATGTTTAAATTTGAGTAAATTGCTGTGTTGCTGATCCTGAAAGAACATTACATCTGGGAGTTTGACGCATTTTGCTGTCTAGAAAGGTTTGTGAAAACTGAAACAAATAAATATTTAAACCAAAAAAGGAATTTAGACACACAGACATCAAGAATCAGTGTATGAATCTCAACAATGGTGTCAATCAGCAAACGAAAACTTCATGTTGCAATGCATGCTGGGTAACATCATAGCACAAAACTCATTCATAATTCCCAGCATGCATTGCAGTTGATCCGTTTATCTAAATTAGTTGGTTGATTCTCACCATTGCTGAGATTCATAAACTGATTGTTGATGTCTGTTTGATTTTTTCACAAATCTTTCTAGACATCAAAATACAACTAAACTCTCTGATCTTATAATGTTCTTTCAGGCTCAACCGCATGCACTCAATCTAAACGCGAGCACTGAATCAAATTACAACGTCACAGTGGTGTCAATGGTTCCATAACAAAACCGTTTGGTTAAGTTCTCATTTGCACTGCCATAACAAGTGCACTTTTAAAGCTCACAGTTTCAGCAAATCAAACAAAATAATGGTCAAGGGTCAAGATCCCAACTCAAGGAAACACTGATCACCATGATGGTAAAATTCTTAAAACATTAAAATATGTTTTTAAAACGTATTCAAACATATGAAAAACCTCTAAGGAACGTTCTTATAACAAACTTTTGTTAGCTGGTTTGTATTCAGGTTGTTGTTCTTGTGTTTCTCTGGGTAAATTTAATTTAATTTAAGTTTTTCTTGATCTTTTCTGCAGTGATTGTGTTTGTTAACAGCAGATGTTCATCACTAATGACTCAATCATCACTGTAATAATAATGAAACTCAATACAAATTCTGTCAAACAGGAGATCAATCAGCAAACGAAAACTTCATGTTGCAATGCATGCTGGGTAACATCATAGCACAAAACTCATTCATAATTCCCAGCATGCATTGCAGTTGATCCGTTTATCTAAATTAGTTGGTTGATTCTCACCATTGCTGAGATTCATAAACTGATTGTTGATGTCTGTTTGATTTTTTCACAAATCTTTCTAGACATCAAAATACAACTAAACTCTCTGATCTTATAATGTTCTTTCAGGCTCAACCGCATGCACTCAATCTAAACGCGAGCACTGAATCAAATTACAACGTCACAGTGGTGTCAATGGTTCCATAACAAAACCGTTTGGTTAAGTTCTCATTTGCACTGCCATAACAAGTGCACTTTTAAAGCTCACAGTTTCAGCAAATCAAACAAAATAATGGTCAAGGGTCAAGATCCCAACTCAAGGAAACACTGATCACCATGATGGTAAAATTCTTAAAACATTAAAATATGTTTTTAAAACGTATTCAAACATATGAAAAACCTCTAAGGAACGTTCTTATAACAAACTTTTGTTAGCTGGTTTGTATTCAGGTTGTTGTTCTTGTGTTTCTCTGGGTAAATTTAATTTAATTTAAGTTTTTCNTTGATCTTTTCTGCAGTGATTGTGTTTGTTAACAGCAGATGTTCATCACTAATGACTCAATCATCACTGTAATAATAATGAAACTCAATACAAATTCTGTCAAACAGGAGAACAGAAAGGTGTTGGTTTTAGAATAAGTCTGGGCCAGAATTGAAATGAACTGTTGTTTAAATTTGGGTCAGTTCTGCTCTATTTGTTTTGTTTTGGCTGACATGCGGCATTGCTTTGGCTTGCTTGTGGCCCAAACCTGGCAAACAGGAGCGGTCCACCCAAGTGCCATCATTCCACGCGGTATGTGGGCCAGATAAGGTGATATGGGGAGTAAGGTGTGGGTCAGATTTGGGCCGCAACAATTTGCTGGTTTGGTTGCTATCTGGGTTCAAGCAAGGTAAAGTCCATGGCCACAATCTCATTAGGCCTGGATGCCAACAAGTGGCCCATAAAACTCTGAGCAACCGGTTGTGTATCCTTCGCAGCCTGTCACCTTTCACAATCACAACATCACTGAACTACATCGGACATTAAACCAGGCCAATAACAACGTTGTCGCACCAACTCAGTGGTATGATCAATGCCCTGGTGCCCATGTCCCTGATGCATCTTTCTCAAAACCTCACTGCACAGGGCCGACGGAAGGACCAACTGAAAGATTATACACCCGATGATATAAACCACCTTCCCTATCTACCAACTGGTCCCACTGACAAAGGAAGCCAAAGACAGCCTTGGTCAACTGTCTACGCTCCTCAGGGTTGGGAGGGGTTCCCCGCTTCCAAAATGTCAAAACTTGACTAATGATATGGTCTCTCAGATCTCTCATATCACCCCCAAAACCAGGCAATGCCAGAACTACAGCTTGTACTGCCTGTGGGACTATATTTTCCCCACATCCTTGCTGGATAGTAACTGGTATCTCAGTCCCAGGCAACAGAGCACTCAACTCACACAGACGAGATGGGTCCTGCCTTGAACCTCTGGAGTGGGCTCTGGACTGGCGGCCATCTTGCGAGTGGGCTCTGGACTGGCGGCCATCTTGCGAGTGGGCTCTGGACTGGCGGCCATCTTGCGAGTGGGCTCTGGACTGGTGGCCATCTTGTGGGAGGGCTCTGGACTAGCGGCCATCTTGCGAATGGGCTCTGGACTGTCCACTGCAAACTCCGGGCCACTGCCTTCCCCTAAAAAAATATTAAAGGCGATCTCCTCCTGAACTTCGCTCATGGTGAGAGTGGAGCCAGAGCTCAGAAGAGCATCTTGAATATGGTCCTCGAGGGTACGATTACCTTGCGTACATGCTGACGAGGGATACTGCTGGATCCATTGTTTGGTTGGTCTCTCTGTAGCAAAGAGGAACCAGACAGAGAATAGATCCAAGTGCAGTTTTGAATGTAATGAAATAAACAAAGACATAAACAAACCAACGTAATCCAAGAACAGAACAGGAAGGTAAAGACAAAGACCAACCCCAAACAAAGAAAACACTGTCGCTGCATCCCAAATCGCATACTCAATGAGTAGGCACTCAATTTCAGTAGGTATGTACTCAACGGGGAAAAATGGGTACGTACTGTTTTCCATGAATGGATGTAGTATGTATGCGATCAGCCATTGTCCACCATATTGATGATCTTCTTCTCCTTTTTAATGGCGGGGGGCAAATTACGTTTGTGGTGCATATCCGCCACCTACTGTACTGGAGTGTACATGGCCAGCGATGAACCATGTGGTGTAATAACAAGCGCAACAATTAAAGTTATGAGAGACAGGTGCATTAACATCAGTAACGCTACAACTTTACCTTCCATGAGTTTTCCCAACATTTGCAACATGTTTGTAATGCCATCACAAAGGAGACGTCGGGCAGCTGCTCGACGATCTCGCCTTAGGAGAGCACTGCTGATTTTATTCAGAATCAGAATCAGAAGAGCTTTATTGCCAAGTGTGCTTGCACACACAAGGAATTTTCTTTGGTGTTGGAAGCTTCTAGTACAGACATTCAACACAATGACAATACAATATAATACGATTTACAGTCTAAAAGATTGTAAAATATGCATATATAAAATAAAGACTATTTTACAGAAAATGGGGGATAATAACATATAAGAGACATTGTACAGGGTAGTATATAGTAGAATAAACATATTAACAGATTGTATGTACACTTGTGCAAATGGATAATTTAGTAAGTAGAGGTAGTGTTATATACATGTATACATAAGATGTAGATATAATAAGGCACTATAGTGCACACTATAGGAGTAGTGGAAGTGGAATATTGCTCTTAAGGAGCAGTTATCTGTTTAGGAGGGAGATTGCCTGGGGGAAGAAGCTGCTTCTGTGTCTGGAAGTCTGATGTAATCCGCCAGCTGTTGCAGCGCCGCGCTCGCACAAGCATGTGGAGGAATGTAAACATTCACGAGAATAAATGAGGAAAACTCGCGTGGCGAATAAAAAGGTTTGCAGTTGATAGAGAACGCTTCTAAGTACGAAAAGCACATCTTCTTCAGTGTTGTTATATCTCTGCACCAACCTTCGTTTATATAAAAACATAATCCACCACCACGTGTCTTCCCTGTTGACTCGGCAATGCGATCCGCTCTGAACAGCTGAAAACCCGGCAGATGTAACGCGCTGTCCGGTATGGTGTCATTGAGCCATGTTTCTGTGAAACACAGCGCAGCGGAGTTGGAAAAATCTTTGTTTGTCCTGGTGAGTAAGAGTATTTCGTCCGTTTTGTTGGTAAGGGAGCGGACATTCGCCAGGTGTATACTCGGCAGCGGGGTCCTAAATCCGCGTCGTCGGAGTCTGACGAGCGCACCCGCTCGCTTTCCCCGCTTGCGTCTTTTAGAGCGTTTGTACAGAGCTGCCGCTCCTCCGAGTAAAATGTCCAGTAAGACGTCTGAATTTTCAAAATTAGGGAAAAGATTGATAGAAGGGCATTGCTTAATGTTAAGCAATTCGTCCCTGGTAAAAGTGATTAAAGAAGAGTAGCTTAAAACAGGAAAAACAAACAATAAAGACATAAGTACTAGAGCACTCCAAACCGAGGCAGCCATCCGCGGCGCCATCTTGAATAGAATTCGAATAGAATAGAATAGAATAGAATATTGTCAAGGAATATAAGTATTATTGCTTATAAATTAAGTGTACCCTAGAAATGCATTGCTAGCCCACACCTACACTTGTGCACAATATTATTGATAAGTGCTGACCAATACTTATTCATTTTTTTCCTGAAAATGATATATTGTATTAAAATAGGCTACTGAATGTAATTGTATTGCCATATGCCATCTATGCATTAATACAGACTACAAAAGTGTGAATGCATACGTTTTCAGTGAAGCAATGACATAATGCATGAAGTAATGTAATATGTTTTATTTACAGGAAACTATAGAATAAACATGAATAAAAAATACGTAAATTTGATGTAAGAAAATAAATGCATTTAATAATGATTAATAAATATACAAGTAAACATCACATAAATCAAAGCTTTATTTCAATTTATTGTTGTACCAAATGATCCTGTATCTACAGGTGTTGATTCCCACATCCTACACTGTAAAAAATAAATGTATTTTTACAGAGAAAAAACAATAGAATTTAACAGTAACATCTCATTTTAATCAGAACTGTGAAATTCTATAAAAAAGCATACATTGACACCTAATGTACATTTCTCCTGTTCTTTAACTGATTAAATGTGTTACTGGAAAAAACGCTCTATTTCCTTTAAATTAAAGTCATTGTTGTGTATTGTTAACCTGACATGTCCTTTAAAAAATGTTAATGTTTATTTTTTGTCAGAGTTGGTTAAAGTGTATTTTTACTGAAAAATCCATTAGAATTTCACAGCCATATCACATTTTTTATCATAACTGTAAAAAATATTTAAAAAACACATATTGACACCAAATATAGTCTTTATTTTCCCAGTTGAATTTAGCAGCGGCTACATGTACTAGTTGTGTTATATATTCTATTTACACCATGTAGACTTCACAGTTCTTTGTGATAAATGTAAATATTAATTAGATGCTATCTGTACACTGTAAAAAATAAATGTATTTTTACAGGTAAAATGCAGTGTAACGTAACAGTATTTTCACATTTTTTTAAATTAAAATAGTAAAATTCCATAAAACGCCGAACATTTACACCAAATTGACATTTTTCCATGTTACTGAAAAAAACGATGTTTTCTTTTAAGCAAAGTAATTATCATGAAATCTGAAAATGCACTTCTGTCCTCTAGTGGTGATCTTTCTCTGATGAAGTGAGTTTGACGGCTTGAGCAGAACATGTTGTTTTTATTCATCCAATCATCACAGTAGAAAACATGAGCCACACCCACTATTCTTCCTCATTCAATATTAAGTTTCATTGTGAAATATGTCAGAAAACTGAAGACAATCACCACTTCTGCTTCACAGGGACTTTCACAAATCAACATGCTGCAGAACATGAATGACTTGATGTTTCATTGTTATTAAAGTCACCATTAATGTGATCAGTGTTTACTTTAGTTGGGCTCTTCGCCCTTGATTTGATATGCTGTGATCTCTCTTTGGGCTGGAAATGAAGGACAGTCAAAAGAAAAAGTGATCAGATTTA
>NC_079906.1:1846883-1914298 GCF_024868665.1 Triplophysa rosa | reverse complement strand
TTTGTCTGATTGATGATGATGATGTGAACCGTCGTCTAGTTGAGTGTTGGTATTACGTGATTCATATTTTTTTTGGGTGTTTGTTATATCTGTGTGAAAGAGATTCGGCTGAAAGCACAGATTTCTTATGAACAGATTTTAAAACCATAATATACATTAAATTACGGGAGCTGGTTTTTCACACATAGACATGAATAATCAATGTATGAATCTCAACAGTGGTGACATTAAATGAAAAGCTTCATGTTGCAATGCATGCTGGGAATCATGGATGTGTTTTGAACTATGATGGTACCCAGAATGCATTGCGTTTATCTGAATAGTTTGTTAGTTATCACCATTGTTGAGATGAACAGGCTGAATCTTGATGTCTGCGTATCTCATGGTTTATCGTTTTTAATGTTCATGATGTGTTTTAAAGTCCTTCATAATATCACTTAACACTGTAATGTCTGTGAGCTTCATGAAAGCACTTGTAACCAATGAATACATGAATGTAAAAAAATTAGACGTAAAATAATAGTGAAATGCATGGCAGCACAGGGTGCCAAAGGTTTACCATTAACAGAAATAACGGTACACCCTGAACTGAGGTAACGTGTTTAAACTGTGAACATAAGAAAACGTGTGTCTACCATATAATAAAATAACATGTTTTCACTGTAGTACGAAATGATTTGTCTGTTAAATAAAAAATGACTTCAATTAAAATGGTTGAATTTATAAATTGGTAAAATAAAAAAGCAAAAGTATTCAAACTTTAAAAGAACACTGACAAAACGTTGTGTGTGTTTTGCTACTTTTAAACAAGTACTTTGTTAATTGAGTTGTTTACACAATTTCTATTATTATTCTATTTTGTTTAATTATGTACAAAGCAAGCAAAGACTGTGAGGTGATAGACTGCACAACCACATGAAGACTTAAACTCCACCAAAAGTGGACAAACCATAGAACTTTAGCTCTCCAAACATGGAGATGGTGTTCTGTGTCAAATACACAAATAGAAAACACCATCAGGGTAACACACGTTACGTGAAAATGATAGTATAAACACTAACTAAACACCTTATAATGTTAAAAAAACACTCAAATGTACACAGCTGCTAATACAAATATACAAAGAAACTAAGTGATTAATGAAATATGACATGTTGTGCAGAGTTAAACAGGGAATTGTGGGAAAGTCCTTTACAGTTTTTCACAGTATATGTGAAGGTTATTTACTCTACAGAGATGTCACTGTAAAGAAATAGTGAACTGCACGGCAGCACAGGGTGCCAAACATTGACCATCAACAGAAATAACGTCTGTACACTGTGAACTGAAGTGACGTGATCTGAACAAACTGACTGTGAAATTAACATTGAAATTCTGTAGTTATGACAGAAGTGTGCTGGCAACCAGCCTTTTCTGTAAGAAATCGCCATTAAACTCTACAAATACCATCACCACCTTCACTTATTACAACACCACCTTCACTTTATTTCTGTTGTGCGTTTACAAAAGATCTTATTGACAATTAACACAAGTTTAGACGTTGACGGTTGTTGTTTAGTCACCATTATGCTGATCAGTGTTTGCTTTGACCTTCAGGTTTTCTTTAGCATTTATAGTTGATAAAAGCTGAGAAGAAGTGATTTCATGTTATTTCTGACGGTGAGAGTCGTCATCTACTGATATGTCTCCATTCATGTATTCACCAGTTATAAATGCTTTTGTGATGCTCGCAGACATTACAGTGTTAAGTGATATTATGAAGGACTTTAAAACACACCATGCACATTAAAAATGGCTAAAACATGAGATACGCAGACATCAAGATTCAACCTGATCATCTCAACAATGGTGATAACTAACAAACTATTCAGATAAATGCAATGCATTCTGGGTTCCAATCATAGCGCACAACTCATCTATGATTCCCAGCATGCATTGCAACATGAAGCTTTTCATTTAATGTCACCACTGTTGAGAGTCATACATTGATTATTCATGTCTGTGTGTGAAAAACCAGCTCCAGTATTTTAATGCAAATTATGTTTTCAAAATCTGTTAAAATGAAAGTTATCTAGAAATCTGTGCTTTCAGGTATAACCAAAACCCAACAAAAATATGAATCACATAATACTAACAATCAACCAGATGACGATTCATGACATCATCAACCAGACAAATAAATCTGATCACTTTTTCTTTTGAATATCCTTAATTTTCCAGCCCAAATAGATAGCACAGTATATTAGATCAAGGGCGAAGAACCCAACTAAAGTAAACACTGATCACATTAATGGTGACTTTAATGTCACCATTAGCTGTTTGCTGAGAGCACGTGGTTTGAGTCGGAGCTCTTTCAAACTTATTCTTAATACATCGTTTATTCTTGTTATATCTTAAGACTTGTGTTTTAAATTGTTATTCACCGAGGGTAAAACATATCCTTAAGTATATCCCATACCAAAAATCGTCCTTAAACGCACCGATAATTTATTTTTATCGGATCACTCGCTATTAGCCTCAGGCTGTTAGCATTCCCAGCCTGACTTATTGCAACATCTAAACCTACAACTTGCTTATTAGACCCCATACCAACTAAATTATTAAAAGAGTTATTACCCGTTGCAATTGAGCCCATTTATAACATTATCAACTCGTCAATTAATCTAGGCCATGTCCCAGGAGCCTTTAAACTGGCCGTCATTAAGCCTCTTATCAAGAAACCAAACTTAGACCCCAATGAACTAGGAAACTATAGACCGATTTCAAATCTCCCTTCCTGTCTAAAATACTAGAAAAAGTAGTGTCCACTCAGTTGTGCTCTTTCTTACAAAATAATGACATACACGAAAAATTCCAGTCAGGCTTTAGACCGCATCATAGTACTGAAACTGCGCTCGTTAAAATTACAAACGACCTGCTTATAGCATCAGATAAAGGTAACATCTCACTCCTAGTCCTGCTTGACCTTAGTGCTGCGTTCGATACTGTAGACCATAAAATACTTCTAGATCGCTTACACAATTATACCGGTATTCAGGGACAGGCACTACAATGGTTCAGATCTTACTTATCAGACAGACATCAATTTGTCCATTTAAATGGGGAATCATCAAATCTAACGCAAGTAAATTATGGATTACCTCAGGGATCGGTTTTAGGACCCTTGCTATTCTCCATATACATGCTGCCCCTTGGAAACATTATTAGAAAACATGGAATTAGCTTCCACTGTTATGCAGATGATACTCAGCTATATATCTCATCAAGACCAGATGATTCCTTCCAACTATCCAAATTGGCAGAGTGCATCGAGATATAAACATTGGATGACTTGTAATTTCCTTCTTTTAAATTCTAATAAAACAGAAATATTACTTATCGGACCAAAGACACGTGAGCAGAATATTTCGGATTATGACCTGCAAATTGAAGGCTGCACTGTTACTCCAACAAATACAGTTAAAGACCTGGCGTTATATTAGACAGCAACCTGTCATTTAAAAATCACATCTCAAATGTCACAAAAACAGCCTTCTTCCACCTTAGAAATGTTGCCAAATTGCGAAATATTTTATGTGTGGCTGAGCAGAGAAGCTTATTCATGCATTTGTGACCTCAAGACTTGACTACTGTAATGCACTGCTTAGTGGTTGTCCTGCAGCATCAATAAACAAACTACAGTTAGTTCAGAATGCAGCTGCCAGAGTTCTAACCAGGTCCAGAAAATACGATCACATAACCCCAATGTTATCAACCCTTCACTGGTTACCCATTAAGTATCGTATTGACTTTAAAGTTCTTTTAATTACTTATAAAGCCTTAAACGGTTTAGCCCCTACCTACATAACAGAGCTTCTACCACACTACAACCCATCACGCTCTCTAAGATCTCAAAACTCCAGACTTTTGATAACACCTAGAATAACTAAATCCACCAAAGGGGGTAGAGCTTTCTCATACGTAGCACCTAAACTCTGGAATAGCCTCCCCGATACTATTCGAGGGTCAGACACACTCTCCCAATTTAAATCTAGATTAAAGACACATCTTTTCAGCCAAGCATTCACTAAACATAGCTAATGAACAGCAGCTACGCTAATTATTCTCTTTCTGTTTCTGCCCTCGCCTCGGGATGCCCATCCCGAGGTAGGGAGAGATTCCGCCAGGCCCAGATGAACGTCATATGCCCATCCACAACTAGAGATTACGCCAGCTACATCGGAAAATCCCGTGCCATCCTCCTGCGAGAGCCTGCGGACTGACTGACCATCCAGCTCCATCCAAGGCAATTCCATCACCACCCAAGAAAAAGGCGACCATCTGGCCGGCCCAGCTCAGACAATTCCATCCCCAACCGAGAGCAAAGACGGACTACCTGTCACATAAATGCTAAATTTACAATACTTGGTATTTAATGCTAAACTTACATCACACGACAGCAGTTTGAAGTTATGGCTGCACTCAGTGACTTTGATTGGAGGTAGCTGGGTGGGTGTTGTAGGGAGTGGGGGGGCTTGTTGGTTGTGGTTCGGGCGTTTCATTTGTTGGGACTGTGTGGGTCTGGTCTGGTTGGTCTTGTTTTGTGGTCGATGTCGGACAACAGAGGAATAAAGTTAATTATGCCATTACTACTTTTCCCTGGTTGTTCCTCTGTTGTCTGTTGTTGATCGCGGAATGGGACCGGGTTGGACCTGCACGGTTTCGGCGGGTGGGGCTTCCTGGGTCGCGGCTCGTGGGCTCTCCCTGTTCTTCGTGGACGTTGCTCGGTGGCTTTGGTCGGGGTCACTGAGTGCAGCTATGACACGTCAGAGGAGATCTGGCCCTCCCGGCTGAGCCTGGTTTCTCCCGAGGTTTTTTTTTCTCCATTATTCATCATTGGAGTTTGGGTTCCTCGCCACAGCAGAGCAGTGCAGTGTTGGCTTGCTCACCGGGAGACTGCATTTATTTATTTATTTATTTTCATTTATTTATTAGATATTATTTATTATAATGATCTTGCTTGGTCTATAAACACCATGCACTGTGCTGTGTTTTACCTTTCTGTGTTTTTCTTATTTGCTCCTGTAAAGCTGCTTTGGAACAATGCACATTGTGAAAAGCGCTATATAAATAAAATTGAATTAATGTATGGAGACTTTNCCTGCTCACTGCTTAACACACTGTTCTCATTATTACATCACTAATGGCTAATGTTTCAGATGTGTTTGTACCTCTTAGTGCAGATGAGGAAACGATCGCACTTCAGTCGGAACTGGAGGCTGTGGAGAAGCAGATCCAGGATCTACTAGAGAAGCAGACACGGCTGCGAGAACGAAAAACGGCGCTGGAAACATCCAGAGCTGACGCTCGCAAATCCGCGGTAAGTTTTCATCGCGATTTTAATACTCCTTCCACTTCTACTCCGCGTGTTTCTCTGCACAGAGCCCAGGCTTCGAGAACACGGTCAGCCCAAATGAACTTCACTCCTGCACCGGCACACCCACGGCGAAAGGCGCGAGCCAGGACTGGAGCGATGACCCAACCGCCGCCACCGGTCTTCGAGATCCCGACCAGGAACCGCTTTGCCGCCCTCTGCGAGACGGAATGCAACGCTGTGGTCATCGGAGACTCAATCGTCCGGAACGTACGCGCTTCCTCCACTAAAGGTAAGGTGCGCACTCATTGTTTTCCTGGCGCCCGTGTTCTTGATGTCTCTGCGCAGGTACCTGCGATCCTGAAGGACGATGCTAACGTCGGAGCTGTCGTGCTGCACGCGGGGGTGAATGACGTCAGGATGAGGCAGTCGGAGATCCTGAAGAGGGACTTCAGGAGTCTGATCGAGACGGTACGCAACGCATCGCCCACGGCGAGGATCATCGTATCAGGGCCGCTTCCTACCTACCGACGAGGGAATGAAAAGTTCAGTAGACTATTTGCTCTAAATAAATGGTTGATGTCATGGTGTATTGAACAGAAGCTGCTCTTTGTTGATAATTTTGATCTGTTCTGGGAGCGACCTAGGCTCTTCCGCCCTGACGGCCTGCACCCCAGCAGCATCGGAGCGGTTCTTCTGTCTGACAACATCTCAAAGACGCTAGCACCGCTTGACTACGTCTCCCAGCGGTAAGTCAAAACTTTAACCATAGTCTGTGTTCCTCCCACTCATCTGTTATAAATGTTACTGCTTCCAAATGCATAGAGACTGTGTCTGTCCCCCGAATAATACTACAAAATAACAAAATAGCCAAATCTCAGAGAAAAAATCTAATCGTGATTAAACCTGAGGACAATGTAATAAACGACCAAAACAAACTCAAAAGTTCGGCCTACTAATATTAGATCACTAAATTCAAAAGCAGTTATTGTAAATGAAATGATCACAGACAACAATTTTGATATCTTTGCCTTACCGAAACCTGGCTTAAACCAAATGATTATTACGGTCTAAATGAGTGTACCCACCAAGCTACTGTTATATGCATGAGCCACGTGCGGTTGGTCGAGGTGGCGGTGTCGCAACAATTTTTAGAGACTTTCTTACTGTAACTCAGAGAACGGAGCATAAATTTAAATCATTTGAAGTGCTTGCGTTGAACATAATTGTTCCAATTGACAGTAAAAAACCATTGCTTTCTTGTACGTTGGCTACAGTGTATAGACCCCCTGGTCCCTACACTGATTTTCTGAAAGAGTTTGCGGACTTCCTATCGGACCTATTGGTTAACGTTGATAAAGTACTAATTGTCGGAGACTTTAATATCCACGTAGATAGTGCTAACGATGCATTAGCAGTGGCGTTTACAGAGCTATTACACTCTTTTGGAGTAACACAACACATCAATGGACCCACTCATCGATTTAATCATACACTAGACTTGATTATATCTCACGGAGCCGATCTAACCAATATAGATATTATACCTCAAAGCGACGATGTCACTGATCACTATCTTATAACATGTACACTGCGCACTGCAGAAATCAGCCGTTTAACTCGTTATCGACAGGGTAGAACAATTACCTCGACTACTAAAGATAGTTTCTCACAAAGAGCTTGCCAGATCTGACTCCTTTAATAACCATACCAATAAATATAGAATCGCTCGATGACATGACCAGCAAATTGGGCACTATTCACTTCACAGAATATAACAACGATACAACTGGTGCTACTATACGCAATAAAAATGCCGATGATAACTCAAGTTTATATATGAACTAGAGGTTTTTTGCTGATTATATGTCACTAGACACTCATATACGATCAGTTATTATATATTATTACTGACTGAACTGTTTTGTTTTTCTGACCCACATAGAACTCGAAAGTAAACAGTTTGATCTCGAAATGCTGATCATAAATGATCAAGATACTATAGCGGCGTCATATATCTATCAGACATCACTCCACAAGTCGTATATTTTCAACTAGATAATGTGGAACATTTACTGTATGTAAGATGATTTTATGTTGGAAACAGTAAAACAAAAAACGACTTGAGCTACACTGTAAAAACGGTACTTTCACAGAATTTTATAGTTTTATTTTACACATTTTTGAAATGCAAATTTACATGTCGGGTGTAAAATATAACACTAAGAAATCCTGTAAAAAACTGTAATTTTCCGGCAGCTGTGGTGCCAGTTAAAAATGTCACATTATTCACATAAAATTACTTGATTTTCATGTTTTTCTAGAAAATTTACAGTCTTTTCTGTAATTTGACGTTTTTTACCATATTTCAAAAACACGTGAAAAATCTGTAAAAAAACAGTAAAAATCTGTAAAAGTACAGGTTTTACAGTGCATAAAAAACACGAATGTTTCATCATACATGTTATTTTATGTTTTTTTCTGCCCCCCAGCTGCCAGAATATTACCGTTTTTTCCTCAGTGTGTTTTACAGACAGGGTCACATGTCAAAAATGTGAACATGGAAAAAACATTGGCATGTACACAAAACTAAAAAAACGTTAAAAATCTGACAAAAATACAGTAAAATTGTGTAAAAGTACAGGTTTTACGGTGCATGAAAACACGAATATTTCATAATACATAAACGTTATTTTATGTTTTTTTCTGCCCCAGCTGCCAGAATATTACCGTTTTGTCCCCAGTGTGTTTTGCAGACAGGGTCACATGTCAAAAATGTGAACATGGAAAAAATATTGGAATGATTACACACAAAACTAAAAAACGTGGAAAATCTGTTAAAACACAGTAAAATTGTGTAAAAGTACAGGTTTTACAGTGCATGAAAAACACGAATATTTCATAATACATAAATGTTATTTTATGTTTTTTCTGCCACTGCCAGAATATTACCGTTTTGTCCCCAGTGTTTTTTGCAGACAGGGTCACATGTCAAAAATGTGAACATGGAAAAAATATTGGAATGATTACACACAAAACTAAAAAACGTGGAAAATCTGATAAAACACAGTAAAATTGTGTAAAAGTACAGGTTTTACAGTGCATGAAAAACACGAATATTTCATAATACATAAATGTTATTTTATGTTTTTTCTGCCACTGCCAGAATATTACCGTTTTGTCCCCAGTGTTTTTTGCAGACAGGGTCACATGTCAAAAATGTGAACATGGAAAAAATATTGGAATGATTACACACAAAACTAAAAAACGTGGAAAATCTGACAAAAATACAGTAAAATTCTGTAAAAGTACAGGTTTTACGGTGCATGAAAAACACGAATATTTCATAATACATGTTATTTTATGTTTTTTTCTGCCCCCCAGCTGCCAGAATATTACCGTTTTTTCCTCAGTGTGTTTTACAGACAGGGTCACATGTCAAAAATGTGAACATGGAAAAAACATTGGCATGATTATACACAAAACTAAAAAAAGTTAAAAATCTGACAAAAATACAGTAAAATTGTGTAAAAGTACAGGTTTTACGGTGCATGAAAACACGAATATTTCATAATACACAAATGTTATTTTATGTTTTTTTCTGCCCCCCAGCTGCCAGAATATTACAGTTTTTTCCTCAGTGTGTTTTACAGACAGGGTCACATGTCAAAAATGTGAACATGGAAAAAATATTGGAATGATTACACACAAAACTAAAAAACGTGGAAAATCTGTTAAAACACAGTAAAATTCTGTAAAAGTACAGGTTTTACAGTGCAAGAAAAACACGAATATTTCATAATACATAAATGTTATTTTATGTTTTTTTCTGCCACTGCCAGAATATTACCGTTTTGTCCCCAGTGTGTTTTGCAGACAGGGTCACATGTCAAAAATGTGAACATGGAAAAAATATTGGAATGATTATACACAAAACAAAAAAACCTTAACGTCTGACAAATAAAAAAGCCTGTGCAGTTCTTGTAACAAAGACACAGTCTGCTAAGAAAGAGCCACACACCGCTAGGAATGAATGTACAGATGTGATAGTCAACACTCGCTACAGGCACATCAACACATCTGATGATTGTGGCAGAAAACAGACAATAACAATGAAACATCAAGTCATTCATGTTCTGCAGCATGTTGATTTGTGAAAGTCCCTGTGAAGCAGAATTGGTGATTGTCTTCAGTTTTCTGACATATTTCACAATGAAACTTAATATTGAATGAGGAAGAATAGTGGGTGTGGTTCATGTTTTCTACTGTGATTGATTGGATGAATAAAAACAATATGTTCTGCTCAGGCCGTCAAACTCACTTCATCAGAGAAAGATCACCACTAGAGGACAGAAGTGCATTTTCAGATTTCATGATAATTACTTTTGTTTAAAAGAAAACATCGTTTTTTTCAGTAACATGGAAAAATGTCAATTTGGTGTAAATGTATGGCGTTTTATGGAATTTTACTATTTTAATAAAAAAATGTGAAAATACTGTTACGTTACACTGCATTTTCCCTGTAAAAATAAATTTATTTTTTACAGTGTACAGATAGCATCTAATTAATATTTACATTTATCACAAAGAACTGTGAATTCTACATGGTGTAAATAGAATATATAAGGCAACTAGTACATGTAGCCGCTGCTAAATTCAACTGGGAAAATAAAGACTATATTTGGTGTCAATGTGTGTTTTTTAAATATTTTTTACAGTTATGATAAAAATGCGACATGGCTGTGAAATTCTAATGGATCTTTCAGTAAAAATACACTTTATCCAACTCTGACAAAAAAATAAACATGAACATTTTTTAAAAGACATGTCAGGTTAACAATACACAACAATTACTTTAATTTAAAGGAAATAGACAGTTTTTTCCAGTAACACATTTAATCAGTTAAAGAACAGGCGAAATGTACATTAGGTGTCAATGTATGCTTTTATGGAATTTCACAGTTCTGATTAAAATGAGATGTTACTGTTAAATTCTACTGTTTTTTCTCTGTAAAAATACATGTATTTTTTACAGTGCACATTACTGTGATATGTATTTCATGTTGTGATGTGCTCATTTGCAATACTTTATCGAGAAAATGACAGGTCACATGTTACACAGACATTAAAAAGCGTCTGTAACATGCGTATGGTTTAAATATTTGTTACGTTAAGTCTACTTCGAAGACGCGTGTGTGCGTGGAGCTCCCCTTTATGTTATACATATTAAAACACTGCATTTTCACAGCAAAATCAAAAATGTACTAAACTATGTAGCATCTTACAGGTTAACTTTACGCTACAGCACTTTAACAAATGCGACTGCAACGCCAAGAGAAGCGTTGTTGGCTAGTAATACTCACATTTGAAAACACCTTCCTCGCAGTTCTCCGCCATGCGCCTGTTTGAACTTATCAATTCCCTGTTGGCTCATGGGATATAGTAGTATCCCAAGTATCTGTCACTGGGTGCTTCAGAATGTGGGCGTAACCAGTAAGCCATCCGGGAATTTCTCACCTACTCTTTTATTAATACTGAGGTTTGGGACATACTATATTGTTTTCACATACTATATAGTAGGTAAGTAGGCAGTTTTGGACGCCACAGTAGTATACACACGTCCAAATCTCGCAAGAAATAGTGCACCAGGCATAAATTTCTCGCCTACTGTTTTATGAATACTGAGGTTTGGGACATACTACTCTTTCACCTACTGCTTTTTGCCTACTATATAGTATGACAGTATGCTGTTTGGGCCGCAGCATAAGGCTTAAATAGACTGGGATAACAAGGAAACAAGAAACACCTGGGGAAACTAATTAACACGAAAAACTACAAAAGAATACAAACATGGTGCGCAAACAGGAAGTAACCTAAAAGTCCAAAATAACAGGGGAACACAGAACAGATAATAACTATTACGGTTGTGTGTGGGTCCAGTATTTGTTTAACACCAGGAGTTAAAAATATCTATAAAAGCTAGTCCTAAAGTATCCACTTGATTATCGATGTGGATGTTAATACACTGTAAAAAAAATCCCTGTTAAATTACAGTAAACAACTGGCAGCTATATTTGCCAGCACATAGCTGTAATTTTACAGCATACCTACTGTAATCTGCAACAACAGTTTATTACTGTAAAATACATTATAATTTGCACAATATAATAGTGTTATTTTAGTGCTCCTGCTGTGAATTTCATTAATTGTTTATTACCAGAGGTGGGACCAAGTCATTGTTCCAAGTCCAAGTCAGGTTGCAAGTCCTGAATGTTAATGGAACTGAATCGATATCACTTTTGATTTGTTTGTGATGATTTCAAATGTTTTTTTTTGTATTTGTTAGTTCGGGGAACAGACACAGTCTCTATATTTTAAGTCGACGATACTGAGTGATGGGTTTTGTGATGGCAGCTAGCAGACATTTGGTTAAGCCAGTCTATCTGCTTCCTGTCCTGGGCCCCAGCTAGTAAAACATCGGAACTATAAAGACTATTGGTCAGATTTCTAGAGAGGAGAGCGGCTCCTTCCCAGGAGGGATGAAGACTGTCTCTCTTAAACAGGCCAGGTCTCCTTTTGATGTCACAGGGAGCACGCAATGCTTGTGGTCAGGTGGATAGTTTTTACCTCAGAGTTTGCAGGATGGCAATATGAGCAATGCTCCGTTAAAGCTGAGTAAGTGCCACAACATAAAATTCTTCTGCACATAGACAACCTTTGCATGTAGGATGCATGTCTCTTTTTCTCACAGCAAGTAAATGATGGAGATGGAGTTGCATTAAGTGTTTTTGCTCATTCTCAAGTTTTGAGTCCAGGGTGTTTCCCACCACAGAAGTTGCACCCACATTGGCAACCCAAACATTACAGTCGAGAACCGCAGTCTTTACAGTCGATTGTAAAAAAAAGCAGGAATTAATAAACAATTCGTATAGCACAATAACGATGGGGTAGAGAACAAAGTTTTTTGTTTGCGTTTTCAAAAAGTTTCATGTACACACGACAGCTTTGTCAAAACAATCTGTGTTTACGTGGGTTCATGAAAACGAGTGAAAAAGCTTTATTATGCATGCCAGGCCAGTGGATGGCAATGTCGCTTTGTAAAGAAACACACATATGCATAGCCAGTTTTAAGCCAAAAGTGCCTTTTAACCCTTTGTTGGCATATGCATTTAGAGTCTGGCGATTGTAAATGTGTGTCCGCTGGTCGTAGTTGTCACGATCCAGTTTATGTTTGCCCTCTGTATTATGGACTTTTATATTACTTCCTGTCCTGTGCCATGTTTTGGCAGCAACCAACTTAATTAAATTTAAACTTTGATCAAAACAACCAGATTGCACTCTTTAAGGTGTTTAGGATTAACTCACAATTGCCTATTTTGTATTTCAGTTATTCGTTTAATGATTTAACTGACTTTACTATGACTCCATAGTGCCCCCTACCTACGGGCCCTATCATAGACCCTAGTGTGGAGCCAGTTCACCCCCGAACAAGGAAACCCTCCTTCTCTATTCTAACCTCTCTCTCTCTTCACTAACGTGATTTTCTTTTTCCTATCATAGACTGAACATGTCTGAACATCAGTAAAATTCTTGGTAATTATGTTGATGAACCAAATAGCCTAAGACACAGAATGACCTCCTAGGTTACCACTCTTCAGCAACATTATTCATAGTTTTTCCTGTGTTCACCCACACCAATTATCTGCTGCCGCCTTCACGGCTAGTATAATGAGCGTTTCGTTTGTGTCACTAACTGACCAACTCAGTTAAGCTTGCAACACATAGCCCACATATTTAGCTCAGTAGATCTGTACAGATTTGCATCTTGCTCTTTGTGCCATTCTCTCTTCCCCTGTGTCTCAATATGTCAAGACCATCCAGTCCTGTCACCTGCCAGACCAGCTAGAGACCAGGCCAAACGCTGTGATGGACTCCTGCCCAGGACCAACAGTGGCACACGGCGCCGAGAACGGCGTATTCCACGACTTCGTGAGTTCCTCATGCATTTCCGGGAAAAATGGAAACGGGGCGCACTCTGTCCCCAGGAACCATGAATCCAGCCGCGAGCATTTCGGGGAGGGCGGTGCTGCGCACTGCAACCCGTTGCTTGGAGGTCCAAGGGGTCTTCCGCATCTGATGCCAGGAGGTAGCTGTCCGATGCGATGACAAAGAGTTTGTCCTCATCCCTCTATTGAGTCTGCCCACTATGCGCCGCCCATCGGGGATGAGCCAGGTGAGCGTGCTATATGCCTCTTTGTTAAAGATGTTTTTATTGGTCTTCAGAAGTGTTGTACCTGCTTCGCTGCCATGCTCTCACTCTCTCTCACTACCGTTTTAAATAATTAATTTCATGGATGTGATCTTGATAGATCTGGTGGAGAATCATATTTGGTGAGCTAAGCTCATCATTATTTTAACATACAGCTAAAACCGCTACAGGGCTGTGCATTGTTCGTCTACTCCAAAGGTAATTTCTGAACCTGCTGAGCTTCCTGCCTGCACCAAGATGGCTGCTTCTGAGTCTCCCAAGCTCCCTGCCTTGACCAAGATGGCCGCCTCTGAAGTCCCTGCCTCGTCCATTATGGCCATCTCTGAGCTCCCTGCCTCATCCAAGGTGGCCGCCTCTGAAGTCCCTGCCTTGAATGTAAACATAGGCTAAGCTAGCTATACGTATTATGCAATTAAATCTCACAATATCTGTAATATACGTTATTATGCATTTCATTCACAAAAAATGTATACACCATAGACTACAGTTGAGCGATATGCTGTGATGTCACACCAGTGGCGATCGGTGCCTCCTCTTCAGGGGAAGCAGGAATTCAAAATGCATGTTCAGCGCTTCACGTGAACCTATGTGCATCACGCATCATGTCAAAATACGTGCCTGCTGCAGGCGCGTCGAAAGGGTTTATAATAAAAGAGACGTTCACGTTCAGAAGACACTACGTTAACACTTAACTCTGATTACACATGAGACTAAGCGAGTATCTAGCAAACGCGAGTGTCTCTTTTATTAAAAACCCTTTCGACGCATCTGCAGCAGGCACATATTTTGAAATGACGTGCCACACACGACGGGCTAAATACATGTTTTGCCGAGCTTCGCATTACTGCTTCCCCGGATCGCCACTGCGTCACACCAAGTTGAATTGTGGGATATAGAGCAGCTTGAAGTGTACACATGAAGTAACCCTCTGTGAAAATCAAGGGAACAAGGGTCTGTCCATATGAACTTCCCTCATTCACTTCACAAAGTGGAACGCACTTCAAAATGGCGTTGGGGATTCCCCCGAGGGGAAGTGCTTAGGGAAGTTTGCGAGGGTCTTTCTAAAAGTGAAGTGGAACGCACCCCAAGATAGCCGCCTCGGAGCTCCCTGCCTCGTCCAAGATTGCACCCTCTGAGCTCCCTGCCTCGTCTACGATGGCCACCCCTGAGCTCCCTGCCTCGTCCAAGATGGCCAGCCCTGAGCTCCCTGCCTCGTCCAAGATGGCTGCCCCGGAGCTCCCTGCCTCCTCCAAGATGGCCGCCTCTGAGTTCCCTGCCTCGTTTAAGATGACCCACCATTGGCCTTTCAGACCAGCCTGCGCCTCCCTGGCCGCCTTACTGGCTGGTGCTGCCCTGGTCCTCCGCTGCCATGGCTCTGCCATGGTCTCTGGACACTCTGCCATTCAATGGGCCTGGCCCTCCTTCGTGTTCTTTGTTATCCTTGTGACCTGGTTTGTTTCTTTTGTATTTCTTTTTGTCTTGTTTAATAATTGTTAAACTGCATGTGGATCCGATGCCCTGCCTGGTTCATGCTCCGTTAGAGTAGTGGTGCAGTAAAGCTTTTTTTCTGCAGAAAGTTAAAAAGTATGTCGCGTAGCACATTCATACAGTACTGGAGGCCTGCATTATTGTTTTAGCAATACTCACACAATCCTATAGACTGAAAATGTAGTAAAAATGCATGTGATGTAAGCATTTTCACAGAGTTGTCACAGATACGATAACAGCGTTTTTTGAAACTTGCACTTTGAGATCCATTTTCAAAAGTTCACATTTTCAGTCCCATAAAATGGCCTTGTCATTTAAACGAACAACCAAAACACATAAAAAGTTTTCTGATTTTAGCTGTAACTGGCCTTTAAGACGCCTCTCCTGACAGTGCACGCAAAGTCCCTGGTGTAAAAATGTACACCCTGGTGTATATATGAGTCCGTACCTACGGGTGTACAAATTTACACTGAAGCAGAGTCTTTCTGGTGTGAAATGTTAATTTATTCATGCAGTTAATTAATCAATTGAGTTGACTTTACAAGTGATGATTGATCTTTAGTGATGACACCTGCTGTTCATGAAGTGTTTAGATACACAGCTGATGTAAAGCAAATACAACAAATCTATGTGTAGAACTAATGTGGTCTCTTGACATCACGAAATATCAAGATGCTTAAACAACTTTAAACAGTGTTGCCATAATCACTTATTAAAAGAAGTTTGAGTGTAAAAGATGTTCATGTAGAGTTAGAGTTTTAACTGCAGTTTGAGTAAGTTTGAAATGTTTTAGATGTGACGTCACCATTAGGGTGAGGAGTATTCTCTTTAATGGGGTACTTGGACATTTTTTTTGTACGTTTCTTATCCCGTTTCTTTTGCTGTTGCAGAATGAGTTATACAGACACACTGCCTGTGGTTTGTAATGTTTGTTGTATGTCGACTTTGCTCGAAGTCATCAGAAAATTATGACATAATGAAATTTTCGTCTGTTTTAGTCAAGCTAGAGATGCCGATGTTTGTCAATAACGGTGTGGTAAGATAAACAGATACTGCCTTTGTCAACAATAGTAAATAAGATGTTTAAAACTGTTACACACAGACATCAAAACTCAGCATACAAATCTCAATAATGGTTACAATCAATAAAACTTAAATGCTGCAGTGCATGCTGGGTAATAGAA
Organism: Triplophysa rosa; assembly: GCF_024868665.1. Lineage (NCBI taxonomy): Eukaryota > Metazoa > Chordata > Actinopteri > Cypriniformes > Nemacheilidae > Triplophysa > Triplophysa rosa. The sequence goes on along the minus strand of NC_079906.1, from coordinate 1,898,004 downwards.
TAGCATCAAACTTAACAATGACTCCCAGCATGCATTTGGTTATTTTTACCACCACTGTAGAGTTTTGTAGGATGAGCGTTGAAGTCTTAACATGTGTAAGAAATGTTTTAGCAACCTCTGATCAAATCTTTAAAATTGTGTGTTACCACTCTAGCTGTACATTATTATATCAAACAACACTATTTTTCATTTGTCTTGTACCCTAAGCCTTACTTGATACTAATGCCTCTACTCAGTAAATAGACAGGACTGTGCATTGCATGTCCTGCTCGCTTTAACATGATGTAGGTTTAGAACACTGCTTTACACAAACAGGGAAAACGGCCATGCTGGACTTTAGTCCAAGTACCCAACCAAATAAAACACTGATCACCATAATGGTGAATTTAAATGACTCGTTCAATAAAACAACATCAGCAACATTAAATACAACTAAAGCTCCTCTAATTATATTCAAAGAAGTCAAGAGTTTCATTTACTTACATGTAAATATGTATTTTATTAGCATATTTGATTGTGTATTTATATGACATGAATCTGTTTGGCTACAGTCTTTTTTTTCCTGTTCTTGTTCACTTCTTCAGTGGACTCTGCTCATGAACAGCAGGTGTCATCACTAAACATCCATCATCACTAGTAAAGTCAACTCAATTGATTCATTAACTGCATGAATAAATTAACATTTCACACCAGAAAGACTCTGCTTCAATGTAAATTTGTACACCCGTAGGTACGGACTCATAGATATACCATGGTGTACATTTGTACACCAGGGACTTTGCTGTGTGGTCTCATAACATTTTGCCATCCAATCACAAATCTTTACATTCAGGTACATACATCTATTTATGCTTTTCATAATTTTCTCAAGCACTATATCTTCAGTGTATTTTTTTTTCAGAATGTGCGTTCCCTGGGAATCAAATCTATGACATTTAACAAAACTGCTTAATAATTGAGCTAGAGGAACATTATAAATAATTAAGCATAATACGAACAATCAACCACTAAAAAACATTTACCCAGGCCAAATGATATAGGAAGTACATGTTGTCAATTGAGATTACTCCGTGCCTATTCATGTAATTACACTGTAACTAGGACACCTTTTAAAAACAGAAATATATTGGCATTGCATTCTTACATTTGCTGCACGAGGCATTTTAGTAGACATTATAAACTCGCTGTTATGGTCAGTTTTCTCTTTTAAATAAACTACCATCCTGGTGGTCTGAAGAGAACTTTTCTGGTTAACTTAAAGTTTAAAAGTCTTAATTGTCTGTTTTGTGTTGAGCACAAGAAAGGTATACAGGTTTGTAACAACTAGAGGGTATGCAAATTAGGAAACACATTTTTGGGAGAATTATTCCTTTAAGTACCTAATTCGAGATTTTTAACATCTGTGTATTGTATCCCTTTACTATCCCAAATATTTCAAGGACAATTGCACTGTACACTCATGTACAAACCCCACCCATCCTAAGGCAATGTTTTTTTTTTATTAAAGCTCTAATATTCAAACCTAAAAAAAGTAAATTACTTAAAAAAAACATATATTTTCCAAGTACCCTGCAAGCATTAAAAATACAGAGACAGCAGAAAATCACATGGGATGTCCTAGACGTTCCAAAATTAGATTCTCTGATGTCCTTTTTAAAGCCTGTGGCTAGCTGGCTCCACTGTTATGACCTACTTTTCCCCTTAACAACTGGACTGCACATTAGAAGAACTTTCACAAGCAAAACAAATATACACATTAATTTAGATTATTATAAGTTTTAAACTATTACTTTCTAAAATAGATCAAAGTAAAAATCATTTTAAAAATCATGTTTGCATATTATGTGAAATGTGGCGCTTGTCAATATCACTTTGACAACAACACCTTGTGTTAACAAACACAATCACTGAAATTAACCATGAACAATAAGAAGTCACCCTATTAGTGTTTCCTTTAGTTGAGCTCTTGACTCTTGGTTTCTTATGTTAAGCCTGCTACAGACTGTGCGATTTCAGCAATCTTATAATAATATGACAGGTCACACTACTCGACATGGATCTAATAAACTTGGGAACGACATGCATATACACTGTACGATGATGATACCTCCTGAAACTTGGCTACGGCGCAAGCTGGAAACATCATCAACGTGTGCAAATTGTAAACAAAAACAGCAACATGAATCACAATTTGGCAGTTGTGCTTTTCATGTGTGCTGGAAAAAAAGAAGAGATGGTAGCGGAAGAGAGCAATATCATTATCTTTTTTAAAACATTTTCGCCTCCATGGCGTTTAAATTTTATTGCCATGTAGTGTTGATCAGTATGTCGTTTCTTGTTGCATTTTTATTGGTTACTCAGTAGGCGTAGGTCGTACGATCAAGCTAAATTTCTGACACTGCCAGAAAAGGATCACGGGCTATCTAAGATCGCAAGACCCTGAAAACGGCTGTCTTTCAGTCTCTCTAACTGTATGACGTAGGATCAGCGTTTAGGAGCCACGTCACAGAAATCACCACGGTTGTCATCTTTAGTCTGGGACAGCCTAAAATCGTACTATGTGAACCCGGCTTTAAAGAATGTTCTAGTTTAGTTTAGTTTTATTTTATTTTATTTTATTTATAAAGCACTTTTATAGTACACACGTGCTCCCCAAAGTGCTATACAGACATAATAAAAGTAATACAAATACCAAGGGTAGAATAAAAAAAACACAATTACAACAAATACACATGTCCACCGTACATAAAAAAGCATACTGTATTAAATGCAAGACAATAAAAAAATGTTTTAAGACGGGTTTTAAAAACCGAAAGAGTTTGAGCCTGCCTAATATCCAGAGGCAAATTATTCCAAAGTTTTGGGGCCGTCACCGCATAGGCACGGTCACCCCTGCTTTTAAGCCTTGCACAAGGGGAAACTAGGAGTAAATGCTCAGCAGACCTAAGTATTCTGGATGGAACATATGGCTGTATTAGGTCTGAGAGATATTTAGGAGCTAAGCCGTTCAGTGCCTTGAAAACCAAAACTAAAATCTTAAACTCAATTCTAAAACGAACAGGTAGCCAGTAAAATTATGCCAATATTGGTGTAATGTGTTCTCGCTTGCGCGTCCTGTTAATAGTCGGGGCAGCAGCAGCATTTTGCACCCTCTGCAGACGTGTGAGGGAAGCCTCACCAATGCCCACATAAAAGCTATTGCAATAGTCCAGTCGGGTTGATATAAAAGCATGAATAACTCTCTCAAAGTCGTGAAAAGACAAAAAAGACTTGACTTTAAAAATTTGTCTTAACTGGAAAAAGCTAGATTTAATTACTAAATTAATCTGCTTGTCCGGTTTAAAGTAGCTGTCCAGTAGAATTTCCCGATTTTTTACAGTAGGCTTCACATAAGGTTGTAAAACACCCAAATCCAGATCAGAAAAGTTATTTGCTCGCCCAGGTCCAAATAATATGACTTCAGTCTTTACATCATTGAGCTTTAAAAAAATTGAGGCCATCCAGATTTTTATTTCCTCAAGACATCTCAACAACGGTGTGATAGAATTTGCATCATTTCATTTCAAAGGCAGATAAAGTTGCGAATCATCTGCAAAGCAATGAAATAAAATTCCATATTTCCTAAGGAGAGCAAGTACAAAGAAAATAAGATGGGCCCAAGAATGGAGCCCTGAGGAACTCCACACAGAAGTGGCCTGATACACGGCTGGGTCCTCGGCCCAGATGTGGTCCACACACCGCTGTTTGATTGTGAGTAGAAAAATGAATGTGGCCCAGATTTGGCCCAGACATTATTGAATGAAGGGCTGTGGCCCACTTTGTGAAAATTGAGAAACTGAACCGTGAAAAAGATTCCTTCACTCAACTTGACTCATTTAAATCATCTGAAAAGAGTCATCTTGATGCTTTAACTGAGTTAAGTTACAGAGTAAATGAACACTACTCAGTGTTCTACATCTACAACAGACTTAAGGGCAGGTTTAGATGAACATTAAATCTGTCAAGATCTCATCGGAGGAAAATTAAACACAAACACCATTAACATCTTCACTTATTACACACAACACTTTCACTTTATTTCACACGTGTACAAAATATCTTGTTGAGAAATAACATGTTTATATTTCATGAAAAATATTTTGCTTGAAGTCACCATTATGGTGATCATTGTGTCATTTAACTAAGCACTTTACTCTTCATCGTTAATAATCGTTTTTCCTGATAATTACAATAGTGTTAGAACACATGTTACCTTGGTCAATAAAATAGAAGATGACCAAATACTAAGATCATCATATAACAAACTGTATGCATATCTAACATCTAAGACACAACTCACATATCATATGAGTTCTTGTCTTTAGTCTCTTGAAGTTTATGAATGCAGCTCTGAACTCTAGTTTTACAACAAAAAAAAAAGTGAAAAATTCAAACAAATAGCTCGCTATACACTGAAACATCAACAATCAGACTATTAATCTCAAGAATGGTAAGAAAAATAACATCATTCTGCAGTGCATGCTGGGTAACCTCATAGCACACAACTCATCCATGACTCCCAGCATGAACTGCAGCATGTATACATTTTGCAACAGAAATTTACTATTGTCACCATAGTTGAGGTTTGTATGATGAGTGCTGATGTCTCTCTTCCTTGATAAAGGAAACTGTTCACCTGCTCTGAGTGTTAATACAGTGCATGATATGTCGTATCCTCATATCCCCAAAGCCATTATTTTTCTGGAAATTAAAAAAACTGCATATTTTTTGAGTTATTAAGCATTGTATCGTTGGAGTTGGTATTTTACCTTATATTGCTATCATATACTGTTGTGTACCAACATTAACACAACATTTCCCCAAAACTTCCCCATGTTTAATCAGAGATACAAGGTTTATGACTTGGGAGCAGGGAGATACGAGATTATGCTGTCATTGATAAGAATGGTACGGACACAGACGTCGCTGCTGCCAGCAGTGTTCATCAAAGTCTGCGGTCGCGTTGAGCCTTTTGACAAGAGACGAGGCTTTAAGAACTAATGAAAGCTAATGATTGTGGTTACATACATCTTCATAAACTCTATTTTAAACGTTAGAGCTATGAATGATGCAATACCAAAATAAAACGTTAAACAGGCTGTCTAATACAGGAGGAAATTAATCTGCACGCAAATAAAGTCGGCGGTCGCGTTGAGCCTCTTGACAAGAGAAAAGGCTTCAAGTTAATCAAAACTAACGACTGTGGTTACATACATCTTCCTAAACTCTATTTTAAAGGTTTAAGAACTATAAGTGATGTAATACAAAAAAACGATGAGCTGACTAGGCTGTCTAATAGGCGGAAATTAGTCGAATCTGCTCGCAAACTTACCTTCGTGGCTCACGGGCTTCCTTCTGCACCGAAGCATTACAGCTATCGATTTTTAACAAAACAGGCCTACTCAAATGTATCTAACCTAACTATTTTTACTCGTTATTGTCTAAAAAACTTTCAATCAGGAGACGTAATGCCGAGAAGCTCCCGCGGAGTGAAGAAGAGGTGGAGTTACAAGACTTCTCAGACAGTTGAAGTGTCCAATGGAGTTAAGACATTTGCTCTCAAGCTATTTTCAACACTTTAGATTGGTTAATAATTTGTAAAAATAACAGACCCACATGGGGACTGACCAATAGCATCGATTTGTGAAAAAATATGAAATTGACCAAATTTGGACATAGAAGGTTTACGCCCGACAGCAACGATATGAACTACGTTTGTATCACTCACACAAAAAAGCTTTCACAAACCATTTTCATCTCAACACCACAGCTTTACAGCATGATATAATCATATCAGTTAAAACTGAAAAACCTCTTTTAGAACCATTGTTTCACAGATGCAGAAATGTTCTGAATAAATCATAACTGCATCTGATGAAAGCTGTTTAGTGAAAGTCAAGAGCCCTACTGAGATAAACACTGATCACCATAATGGTGACGTCAAACCAACATGTTTTCAATAAAATGTGAACTAGATCAAAACCCTGTTCATTCTCACGAAGATATTTTATACACATATGAGATAAAGTGAAAGCGGTGTCTGTAATAAGTGAAGATGTTAATAGTGGTTGTGTTTAATTCTCCTCTGGTGAGATCTTGACATCAACAAGATGAATCTGTTCAGATGACTCCGAGTCAAGTTGAGCGAATGATTCTTTTTCAGTGTATCAGTGTGTGGGCCAGATCTGGGCCGGGGACCCAGCCGCTACTGAGCCATAAACTAACATCTTGTGGCCCACAAGTGAGCCAGAAGAACTTTGCTACTTGAGGAGTTTTGAAATAGGTCTGAAATTGGCAAGAACTGAAGTACACTGTAAACAAATTCCCTGTTAAATTACAGTAAACAACTGGCAGCTATATTTGCCAGCAAATAGCTGTAATTTTACAGCATACCTACTGTAATCTGCAACAACAGTTTATTACTGTAAAAGACATTATAATTTGCACAATATAATACTGTTATTTTACTGTTCCTCCTGTGATTTCCATTAATTGTTTATTACCAGAGGTGGGACCAAGTCATTGTTATCAAGTCCCAAGTCAAGAGAGGCGAGTCAAAGTCAGGTTGCAAGTCCTGAATGTTAGTGGAACTGAATCAATATCACTTTTGTGCCCACAAAAATCACCATTATTGTGATCAGTGTTTGATTTAGTTGGGCTCCTGATCCTCGGCTTCAGTAAAGTTATTTATTCAGTGGTGTAATAGTGTTTCAGAAAGAATGCTCAAAAACAAGTTACATGACAGTTAAAGTTATGACGTTTATCACAAAAAAGTAATACGGATTAATTGATGACTAGTTTGAGTGCTCTGAATTGTAAATGCACATGAACTTTGACAAAGTTAACCTAAACATATTACTGACACACATATTAGACATCAACACTCATCACACAAACCTCAACAATGGTGACCATTATCAAAGTAATACAGATCAACTGCAATGCATGCTGGGAGTCATGAATGAATTTTGTACTATGATGTTACCCAGCATGAATTTTTCTTTTGTTGATTGTTACCATTGTTGAGATTCATACACTGATTCTTGATGTATTTGTTTGTCTGAGTAGTTAAGCTGTTTAAACAGTTTGTCATTATATTTGTTCATTCCTTAAAAAATTCACAGTGTTTTATAAGCTCAAAGTATCTCTCCAGTGGCAGAGAACTGACATTGACAGTGAATAAGAGAAGAACAAATTTATAATTAGTTCATCATTAAACAGAAGTGAGTCTCTGTCTAAACTTGCTTTGACCCAATGATTGTATTTTAATACAGCTACAACAACCAAAGCAAACTAATTTAACATTGAAGTAAAAGAGTCAAAAGCACAACTAAAGCAAACACTGATCACAATAATGGTGATTTTTGTGGGCACAAAAGTGATATTGATTCAGTTCCATTAACATTCAGGACTTGCAACCTGACTTGGACTTGGAACAATGACTTGGTCCCACCTCTGGTAATAAACAATTAATGGAAATCACAGCAGGAACACTAAAATAACACTATTACACTATTATATTGTGCAAATTATAATGTATTTTACAGTAATAAACTGTTGTTGCAGATTACAGTAGGTATGCTGTAAAATTACAGCTATGTGCTGGCAAATATAGCTGCCAGTTGTTTACTGTAATTTAACAGGGATTTTTTTACAGTGTATCCTAATTAGATTTTTTGATCAAGGGTTCCACTATTGCATGTTTAAAATGTAAGGGTACGACTCCTGTAGCAAGACTGCTGTTAATAATCCTTAATATTTTGGGGCCAATAGTGACAAATACCTTCTTTAAAAAAGGAGGCGGACAAAAGTCTGTGCAACATGCAGATGGATTCATTTTGGTTATAATGTCTTTCAAAGAAGAGAGAGACACTGCCTCGAATCGATTAAAAACTGCAGAACACATAGGAATAGATAACGTGTCATTTGAAGGATGAGAAATGTTTGCTCTAGCAGTCTCAACATTATTAATGAAAAAATGTTAAAAAAAACCTTCGCAAAATCCTGGAGAGCACCCAAAACAGTCTGGTTGAGGGGTGTTCACAACAGCGTTTATAGTGTTGAACAAGGTACGAGGATTATGAGAATTAGCAGAGATAATCTCTGAAAAATATTTTGACTTTTCAGCTTTCACAGTTTCTTGATATGTAAGAAGGCTACAATTTAAAATGTCAGATGATATCTGCAACCTGTCTTTTTTCCAAGGGCGTTCAGCTCTCCTGCACTCATGTGTCGCAGCACGAGTAATATCATTTAGCCATGGTTCGGTCTTTGGTTTAGCACGCACAGTTCTAAATGGAGCAACAATGTCCAAAGTGTTTTCACAAGTAGATACGAACAGTGAGGTTAACTCCTCAGTATTGTGACATTGGATAGACAAAGGAAAATCTTCATCTATACTTTTAAAAACATCAGAAAAAACATCGGCTTTGCAGGGCCTAAATGTACGACGACGGGCCGAGACACTTGGTTTGGGGCTACAAGAGAGATGAATTTCAAAGAATACAGGCATGTGATCAGAAAAAAATGTGTCACACTACAATATAATGGACAGGTAAACCGTACGATAAAACCAGATCCAGTATGTGACCACGCTCATGTGTAGGGCTAGTCACAAACTGCATCAAATTGAAGGACTCAATGATATTTAAAAAATCTTTGACCAACGGCATGCCAGGACAACATATATGAATATTAAAATCTCCAACAATTAAAACTCTGTCATACTTAGGCATAATTTCGGCCAGAAAGTCTGAAAAGTAATTTATAAAGACTTTATGATATTTAGGTGGACAATAAATCACAGCGCAGAGCACTGGATGGTGTCGATCCAGTTCCAAAGTAGGCTACTTAGTTCAAAGCTCGAACAGGAGTAAGACGAGAGACTTCGGCAATTTAATTGTTCTTTAAAAATAACCGCGACTCCACCACCACGTCCCATAAATCGCGGAGAATTAAAATATGAACAATTTAGTGGTAGAGCATCAGAGAGGGGGCTTAACTTATTGACACTCATCCAGGTTTCAGTCACACACAAAAGATCCAAACTATTTGAAGTAAAAAAGTCGTTGAGGATGAAAGTTTTGTTTGCCAATGATATGGCATTTACCAGGGCAATCCTGGCTGGAACTATCATTTGCGGTCGGAGAATCCCGATCCAACGCATGGCGACATGAAGCATTTATACCACCTTTCCGGAGGGGGGATACTATGCGGGGAAGCCAAAAAACTCTCATCCACGCTGACCACCGGCACCAGGGGGAGCGAATTTTCCGGTCCACGTGCGTTGAAAATAAGCCCATTTCCCACACTATATCTGATATTAACAAGCGTCTGGCGATCATACACCAGTAGAGAGTCAGCTTTGTTAAGGAACATTAGACAGAAACACGATAAAGACTACAGACAGCAGACGGCCGGCCATACACACTGGTGCCATCTTTGATGCAAGGGCAGAAATGTACAGTTTCCAGATGCCTGTGATAGTGTGATTTATTGCAGCTGGAACAAATTGGAATTAGATGACATCATGATCCTTAAAAGGGTTTGTTTACATTGCAATCAAAGTTTTATATTTATTACTGCTGCTTAATGTTATTTAATTATTACTACAAACATTTATTATTATTTAAGATGAACAACTGTAAACAAATGTAATGCTTCATGTTGTAATGCATCTCATTCAGGACTCCAAATATGCATTGTGTCATGGATAAATGTACTACTGCTGTTGTTTTGTCACTGACATTCATACTCTGATTCTAGATGTCTGCATTTGTCTGAATAAACCAGTTGTTCTGTTTAAATGATATGTTTTTGTAGTAATAATGAAAGATTTTTTAAGGCAACAGTAGCAAATGTAAAACTTTGTTTGTGATACAAGCAAACATAAACAAGCAATTTTAGGGATGATGATGATGATGTCATATAATTCCAATTTGTTCCAGCTGCAATAAATCACACTATCACAGGCATCTAGAACATACTTTAACATAAGAAACCAAGAGTCAAGATCTCAACTAAAGGAAACACTAAACACTATTAGGCCTAGTCCACGTGTACAAGGGTATTTTTATAAACAGAGTTTTTCCTTCTTAGTTAAAAAAAACACTGTTACGCAGTGTCAAAAGCATGCCAAACCAACAGGTGGCGATATAACCCTAACCATAAAGCCATGTTGGCCAATCAGAAGCCTGGAATCTGACGTCAAACAAAGGAGACAGCGCCACGCATTCCAATGTCATACGCCAAATCTTCGGTTTCACCATCTACACGATAACAATGAAACCTCAAGTTTCTAAAAATCTTCACCCTGGCAGGAGTTTTCAAAAAAGTTTGGTTTCAGTGACCGAGTACTGCGTTTGCGTGTGGACGAACGGCCAAACCGCATATAAAAAATTTGCTTTTGAAAATACCCGTGTTTGTGTGGACAGGGCCTTATTGTGACTTCGTATTGTTCAGTGTTTATTTGAGAGATTGTGTTTGTTAACAGCAGGTGTTTGTCATTAATGAGTTAATGAAGTGATGATTGATTCCTTAACTCAATCTGATTAAACTCATTAACTTGTTCATGTGTTATTTAGGGAGACATCCAAAACATTCCGTGTGGGAAGGCTGGACTGGAACGGTCTAAGGAACGACTAACAAACACATCTTTTCTTGAAGGGATGTTGGAGTATAAGCAGGCTGTGTTTTTCGACATAAAATGTACAACAATGAATGTTACATCTAAAGCAACCCACTAATAATGAAGAATAATAGTGTTAGTGTATAATCATTAAGTCTAACAAAAAAAGTCTCAAGTTTTTGATTGTCCTACTTTTTGTCTGTCTTGAGTGTGCGTGTGTGTGTGCGCACGTGCATGTGTAAAAAAAAGAGAGAACAAATCAATAAATCAAAGAAGATAATTTTCAAAAGGGATGAGTTGTCGTCTGGTGTGAAGAGACGTGCATGAGCCCCCAGAATGTCACTTCATAACTCATACAATTGATTTATACTTTAACACCCAGCAAAACAACCAGACTGTATTAAATTAAGGGTTTGTAAGGTGAGAGATGATTCTGCCACTGGCTAGCTGGAAAACAGCAGAAGTGAATTAGAAGGCAGCTAAACAACGGTTGTCACTGGATAATCAATAACATCAAATGCTACTGGCTTTTTAGTCTTCACACCTTTTGAGTCTTAAGTCTTTTATAGCATCAACCTCCTGATATAAGATGATGAGAGAATGTTTTTTATATAATGTCCCAACCATAAGCCGGAATTGGCATGTCTGTATATTTTTTATTATTTGGTTGTGGGGAAGTTAGGTAAATAATCTCAGTTTGGTGGCATTTTGAGCTGGTTTGCAATGAATAATGAATTGAGTAAATATTTAGAAAGGTCGCTAATTCAGGGGTTCTCAACCTTTTGACTCCAAATTATTCAAAGGCCCCCTCCCACTCACAAACCTCAACATTTCTACCAAATAACATATTTTAGAGCTTGACATTACCTGGAAAATCATTTATTCATTATAAATGGCCAAATCATAAGACATTTATTGTTTTTTTAAGATATTGGTCACACTGTAAAAAAATTCAAGTTGTTTCTACTAATTATTATTTAGTAACTAGTTCCACAGAAATTTTACGTCCACTCAATTTCTGTCCCCAAAGTGTTACTTGAATTGTTATTTTTTAGTTGGCCCAAACTTGACTCAAATATGAAAAAGTATGCTTGCTCAACTAGTTTTATAGTTCATTTAACTAAAGTTTTTTTTTAATTAGTTTAATATTTGAAAACATACAGCAAAGATTCTGTCAATTAAAATTTAAGTATTTACCCCATGTTTTTTCTGTTACTTCAATCAATTTTTATTTTTTGGGAATTTTAACTAGAAAAACCTGTAGAACTAGTTACAAATAATTGCAAATTGGGGATGTTACCAAAAATATTAACTGGAATCTTTCAGTCACAAAAAGTAAACCACACAAATAAACCAAGACATAGCTTTTAATTCATAACAATCACTTCTCATATAGACTGAACATACATGATTAAGTGCTGCTGTTGACAGACATTACATTTGAAATACAACAACAAACACATTTGCTGAACTACAAAAGAGGCCTATTGAAAAATAACACGCAAAACATAGGTATTTTGAGTTTGTTATAGTGAATTCCTATGAAGAAAATCACTTGCTGCCTTCCATCGATGCATGGCTGTGGTCTCAAATAAAGAAAACATAGGCTAAAATACACAAATTAATTTATTTTAGAACAGTGTGCATGTGTGCCCTATCTGCGTTAGGCTTCCCAGGTAGCGAAGTGCACTTGTGGCCCGATACACGGCAGGGTCCTCGGCCCAGATATGGTCCACACACCACTGTTTGATTGTGAGTAGAAAAATGAATGTGGCCCAGATTTGGCCCAGACATTATTGAATGAAGGGCTGTGGCCCAGATGTGGCCCACTTTGTGAAAATTGAAGGAGAAACTGAACCGTGAAAAAGATTCCTTCACTCAACTTGACTCATTTAAAAATCATCTGAAAAGAGTCATCTTGATGCTTTAACTGAGTTAAGTTACAGAGTAAATGAACACTGCTTAGTGTTCTACATCTACAACAGACTTAAGGGCAGCTTTAGATGAAAATTAAATCTGTCAATATCTCATCGGAGGAAAATTAAACACAAACACCATTAACATCTTCACTTATTACACACAACACTTTCACTTTATCTCATATGTGTATAAAATGTGTACAATGTCATCACCTGCGCGCACTGCATGATATCCTAGCATGTCACAGTAATTAAATAAATTACCTCATACCACAATATTAATTTGCATATAAACACAACACACTCACAGTTACTGAGCATATTCATTTTAAAACAAATATTGTAAGGCAACATTTTTTATTAATTTAGCTTAGTCTTCCTTGCCATAACAAATGTATCTTAACTCTTTGTTTCAATGGCCAAAGAAAACCTAATTTATAAGTGAAATGTAACGGTCAAGAGCCCAACTAAAGCAAACACTGATCACAATAATGGTGGATTAATACATTTCAACATTAATTGCAGGTGCAAAAGTGATATTGATTCAATGCAATTATAGAGATCACCGGAACATCAAAATCAGAAGTTCAGAAGACGTCATAAAAAGACGTTGTAAAAACTTTCATTCTGGCACCTCAAGGGACGTCTCTTCTACGTCACCAATGACGTAGAAAAGACGTCATTTGGACATGCCTTTGTTTGGTGGGAAGATTGTTACACTGAATGACATTTTAGTGGGTGTCTTCTGTAAATCAGGGAATAAAATGGATGATATTTATTTTTTGCTCAGAAAATCAGAAATAAAAATGGAATTAAATTAAACAGAAAACTTTTTCTTTTCTTTTTTTTTGAACAACAACAATTTAACCCTCATGTTTGTGTTCGGGTCATTTTGACCTGAAATTTATTTTTTACCCCAAAATACTGGTTAATGTTATTGGATTGACTTTAACGACATCTCACAAAAGAATGTTTTTTTTTTGTTGCTTTTTTGTGGGGGTTTTTCCTCACCTTGTTACATTTCGTTACACAAAATGACCCGCCATCTTATAAATCTGACATTATGCAATTTTATCACGAAATATTCCACATTCACTTTCAATGGCCGGTCATTTTTAAGGTGCCTAAGCTCAGATCAATGAAGCTTACAATTAATCAGTTCGAAAAAGAAACACAAAACCAGTATTAACTGAAAGAAAACAAGTTGACAATGAGATTGATTCCAGTATTTGGTAATAATATAGCATATCGAGTGACTTACCCCCTAATGTTTTGTTCCAAGAACGTTCTCAGAAAGCCCCTGCTGGTGTCGAATACATTCCTAGAATGTTCTGAGATGGTCAAGATGTGGAGTTTTTTAAAGGGTGTGGGGACGTTATTTGGTGGACCTTCACAGAACATTCAGGACATTCTCTGAACGTATAGGGGACCTTTACTATAGGACATTCTCATAACATTTGCTGGGCCTTCAGGATACCAAACTACAATGTTGCCTGCCAACACATGACAACCAGTTATGTTATTTATTTGTCGTTTTGGTAATTGTGTGACTTGGCAATGTAACTGTCATGTCCCAGGCATGTAATTTTCATATTTTTAAATGACAAAATGACAATCAATATCACCGTTACACCTGCAATTAATGTTAAAAAATGAAAGAAATTTAATCAAACACCATTATTGTGATCAGTGTTGGCTTTAGTTGAGCTCTTCACTCTTGACTTTCATTGTGTCAATTCTACACTTTCCTCTTTTGGTGTATGTGGTGGTGATACAGTAAGAGCACTTGTGCAATGGCAAAGAAAGAGCTATTTGCTTTGCTATTTGCTCTTTCTTTGCCATTGCACAAGTAAAGCAATAATAAAGTTTAGACACAACTTTAATTATGAAATCATGAATCTCAAGATTAATTCATGAAAATGTGCCAAAAAAGGAACAACACACCACGAGTGTTATTCTGTGCCATCTTGTACAAAATTAAAGCATTACAAAACAAACTTCCTGGTTAAACAAATTAGTATAGATTAAAGTAGGCTAGTGAACAACAATGCAAATTTTGGTCATACTTTATTTAATATTATCAAAATTATTCACAAAAATTGCTTTTTTCTGTCGAAGACTGAGGTGCCTAAACTCAGATTAACTAGGCCTATGATTATTCTGTTTGAAAAAGAAACACAAAACCAGTCCTAAATGAAAGAAAACAAATTAACAAAAAGATTGAATCCAATATTTGGTTATAATGTAGCATATTGACTGATTTTTAAGCTCTCTTTGGTAGGTGGGTCATTTTGACCCAGGAACACCACAAGTGTGATTCTGTGCCATATTGTATAAAATAAAAGCATTTCAAACAAACTTTATAGTTAAACATTAAAGTAGGCAAGTGAGAACAACAGTCATATTTTGAGAGATTCTCTATAATATTGCGTCAAATGTATGTATTTGTACATACAGGGCATACATGTTTCTGTGTGTTGTGCACACTGTGCCCCCTTTAAAAAAATGGGTGCTTGATGCCCCTGGTGTACAGTATACCTGGTGTACAGAGTTGCCACATTCCACAGTTTCAGACACAAAGCTGTTACTGCAGACACCGGAGTCAGAAGCGGATACAAGAACTTCTTTATTTTGAGCAAACCAAGGACAGGGCAGCACAATAATCACAAGAGACAAGAGTCACAAAACAGCATGGTAATGAGTGAATCTAAACTAGAGGCTCGAGCGCTTGGCCGAATGGCTAAAGAAAAAGTGTCCTTAAAGTCCTGACGCACTACTTGAGAGAAGGTAGAAAAAATACAAAGTCTCCAAGATTAATGAATGCTCCACTGGTGTAAAGATTGGCTTGGCTCCCAAGTGTCCTCAGGGACAACGTTCTATTGCAAGGGGTAAACCACAACGGTGTAATAATCCACAGGTGAGAAGATCGCTAGACTCCCAGGTTGTCCGCTAGAAAGAGTTTCCACAATCCGCAACAAGATCCGGCCCACCGCTGGAGCAGAAAACCACTGAACCAGAGAACCGCCAAATCGAGGAGAGAGCGCAAGCACGGTGGTTAGAACTATCTAACAATCTGACAACGGACAGAAAAACATAGGAGGATTAAGTAAGGGGAGAAATTATCTAGAGAGTGGAATCAGGTGTGCCATGATGAGGAAAAGGGAAACCCGGTGCGAGAAAGAAAAGCGGAAAACAAGGGGGCGGTGTCCATGCGGACTCCGAGCACATGGTGAGCTGTCAAACATCCCAGGTAACGTAAGGCTGGCGGGCCACCAGTGGCAAAGTTGGCAGTCCACCGGCGGGAACCACTGCGGGCCACCGGCTTTTTGCTCATCGTTTTTCAGTGGTCCACCGGCGGCAGCTGCTATATTTCCGCCGGTGGTCCGCTGCTAAGCCGCTGGTTTATCATTAATGATTGCTGGCGGCCCACAGTCGGTCCGCGGTTCAATAACAACTGCAAATGTAATATTTTAACAGATTAAATAAACAAATGCATTACATTTATCAGACCAACACACAAATACAGTATTTGTACCCATGTGGAAGTTATTCTTTTTTTTTTTTTACAGCATTTGCAGTTAGACCATACAAAATCTAATACAATGATAGACTGTTGTACACTGTAAAAAATAAATGTATTTTTACAGAGAAAAAACAGTAGAATTTAACAGTAACATCTCATTTTAATCAGAACTGTGAAATTCTATAAAAAAGCATACATTGACACCTAATGTACATTTCGCCTGTTCTTTAACTGATTAAATGTGTTACTGGAAAAAACACTCCATTTCCTTTAAATTAAAGTCATTGTTGTGTATTGTTAACCTGACATGTCCTTTAAAAAATGTTCATGTTTATTTTTTTGTCAGAGTTGGATAAAGTGTATTTTTACTGAAAAATCCATTAGAATTTCACAGCCATATCACATTTTTATCATAACTGTAAAAAATATTTAAAAAACACACATTGAAACCAAATATAGTCTTTATTTTCCCAGTTGAATTTAGCAGCGGCTACATGTACTAGTTGCCTTATATATTCTATTTACACCATGTAGACTTCACAGTTCTTTGTGATAAATGTAAATATTAATTAGATGCTATCTATACACTGTAAAAAATAAATGTATTTTTACAGGTAAAATGCAGTGTAACGTAACAGTATTTTACCATTTTTTTATTAAAATAGTAAAATTCCATAAAACGCCATACATTTACACCAAATTGACATTTTTCCATGTTACTGAAAAAAACTGATGTTTTCTTTTAAACAAAAGTAATGATCATGAAATCTGAAAATGCACATCTGTCCTCTAGTGATGATCTTTCTCTGATGAAGTGAGTTTGACGGCTTGAGCAGAACATGTTGTTTTTATTCATCCAATCATCACAGTAGAAAACATGAGCCACACCCACTATTCTTCCTCATTCAATATTAAGTTTCATTGTGAAATATGTCAGAAAACTGAAGACAATCACCACTTCTGCTTCACAGGGACTTTCACAAATCAACATGCTGCAGAACATGAATGACTTGATGTTTCATTGTTATTAAAGTCACCATTAATGTGATCAGTGTTTACTTTACTTGGGCTCTTCCCCTTGATCTGATATGCTGTGATCTCTCTTTGGACTGGAAAATGAAGGACACTCAAAAGAGAAAGTGATCAGATTTATTTGTCTGGTTGATGATGATGATGTGAATCGTCGTCTAGTTGAGTGTTGGAATTATGTGATTCATATTTTTGTTGGGTTTTTGTATATCTGTGTGAAAGAGATTCGGCTCAAAGCACAGATTTCTTGTGATAACATTCATATGAACAGATTTAGAAAACATAATATACATTAAATTACGGGCGCTAGTTTTTCACACATAGACATGAATAATCAATGTATGAATCTCAACAGTGGTGACATTAAATGAAAAGCTTCATGTTGCAATGCATGCTGGGAATCATGGATGAGTTTTGAACTATGATGGTACCCAGAATGCATTGCGTTTATCTGAATAGTTTGTTAGTTATCACCATTGTTGAGATGAACAGGCTGAATCTTGATGTCTGCGTATATCATGGTTTTGACATTTTTAATGTGCATGATGTGTTTTAAAGTCCTTCATAATATCACTTAACACTGTAATGTCTGCGAGCTTCATGAAAGCACTTGTAACCAATGAATACATGAATGGAGACAGGCCATTAGATGACGACTCTCACCATCAGAAACAACATGAAATCACTTTCTCTCAGCTTTTATCAGCCATAAAAGCTAAAGTAAGCCTGAAGATAAAAGCAAAGAGTCAAGAGCTCAAGTAAAGCAAACACTGGTCAGCATAATGGTGACTAAACAACAACCGTCAACGTCTAAACTTGTGTTAATTGTCAATAAGATCTTTTGTAAATGCACAACAGAAATAAAGTGAAGGTGGTGATGTAATAAGTGAAGGTGGTGATGGTTTTTGTAGAGTTTAATGAGGATTTCTCACAGAAAACACTGGTTGTCAGAACACTTGTGTCAGAACTACAGAATTTCTCTGTTAATTTCACAGTCAGTTTGTTCAGATCACGTCACTTCAGTTCACAGTGTACAGACCTTATTTCTGTTGATGGTCAATGTTTGGCACCCTGTGCTGCCGTGCAGTTCACTATTTCTTTACACTGACATCTCTGTAGAATTAAACTGTAAATAACCTTCACATATACTGTGAAAAACTGTGAAGGACTTTCCCACAATTCCCTGTTTAACTCTGCACAACATGTCATATTTCATTCATCACTTAGTTTCTTTATATATTTGTTTTAGCAGCTGTGTACATGTGAGTGTTTTTAACATTATAAGTTGTTTAGTTAATGTTTCTACCATCATTTTCACGTAACGTGTGTTACCCTGATGGTGTTTTGTGTTTGTGTATAAGACACAGAGCACATCTCTGTACAAGCAGAGCTAAAGCTCTATGGTCTGTCCACTTTTGAGTTTTCATGTGGTTGTGCAGTCTATCATCTCATAGTCTTTTGCTTTGTACACAATTAAAGAAAATAGAATAATATTAGCAGTTGTGTAAACAACTCAATTAACAACTTGTTTAAAAGTAGTAAATCACACACATAAAGCTTTGTCAGTGTACTCTTAAAGTTTGAATACTGTTACTTTTTCATTTTACCAATTTATAAATTCAACCATTTTAACAGACAAATCATTTGGTACTACAATGAAAACATATTTTATTGTATGGTAATAACGTTTTCACACGTTTTCTTATGTTCACAGTTTAAACACGTTACCTCAGTTCAGGGTGTAGCGTTATTTTTGTTAATGGTAAACCTTTGGCACCCTGTGCTGCCATGCATTTCACCATTATTTTACGTCTAAATTTTTTACAGTGTAGCAAAACCACAATAACTATGACATTACTACAACATATAGAAAACCTATACAGACTTTCACCACGGTTTCAAAAGCATCAGAACCATTTTTAAAACATTGATTTGAAAAAAGAAAAAAATATGATTACATGGTTGCAGTGTTATCATAGTAAAGCTCAGGATAGCTGTCGTAAGGGTATAGAGTTTAACAATGCATATAATTTCAAAGCAGCTTAAAAATGCATGTTTCAATGTTACAATCAAAAAATATACAATTTAATCAGCCAGAGTTGGCTGTGACTCACTGAGAAACACAAAGTGATGTTCATATCACAATAGCTCTAAGACAATACAAGTCATGTGTTTAAAGTAATGTTCAGTTAAACAGGCAATATTATTATAGGTTAAGTTTCGAGAATCGAACTCAGGTCGCCCAGAGCACAACCACGCCTTGTGTCGGAGCACTGCCCACGAGGCTATCAGCTCCTACACTGTAAAAAAATTAGACGTAAAAAAATGGTGAAATGCATGGCAGCACAGGGTGCCAAAGGTTTACCATTAACAGAAATAACGGTACACCCTGAACTGAGGTAATGTGTTTAAACTGTGAACATAAGAAAACGTGTGTCTACCATATAATAAAATAACATGTTTTCACTGTAGTACGAAATGATTCGTCTGTTAAATAAAAAAATGACTTCAATTAAAATGGTTGAACTTATAAATTGGTAAAATGAAAAAGCAACAGTATTCAAACTTTAAAAGTACACTGACAAAACGTTATGTGTGTGTTCTACTACTTTTAAACAAGTACTTTGTTAATTGAGTTGTTTACACAACTGCTAATATTATTCTATTTTCTTTAATTGTGTACAAAGCAAGCAAAGACTTTGAGGTGATAGACTGCACAACCAGATGAAGACTCATTCTGACTCACTCATTACTAATTCTACAGAGATGTCACTGTAAAGAAATAGTGAACTGCACGGCAGCACAGGGTGCCAAACATTGACCATCAACAGAAATAACGTCTGTACACTGTGAACTGAAGTGACGTGATCTGAACAAACTGACTGTGAAATTAACAGAGAAATTCTGTAGTTCTAATACAAATGTTCTGGCAACCAGTGTTTTCTGTGAGAAATCCTCATTAAACTCTACAAAAACCATCACCACCTTCACTTATTACATCACCACCTTCACTTTATTTCTGTTGTGCATTTACAAAAGATCTTATTGACAATCAACACAAGTTTAGATGTTGACGGTTGTTGTTTAGTCACCATTATGCTGATCAGTGTTTGCTTTACTTGAGCTCTTGACTCTTTGCTTTGACCTTCAGGTTTTCTTTAGCTTTTATGGCTGATAAAAGCTGAGAGAAAGCGATTTCATGTTATTTCTGATGGTGAGAGTCATCATCCACTGGCCTGTCTCCATTCATGTATTCACCGGTTATAAGTGCTTTCGTGATGCTCACAAACATTACAGTGTTAAGTGATATTATGAAGAACTTTAAAACACATCATGCACATTTAAAAAGTCAAAACCATGAGAGATACGCAGACATCAAGATTCAGCCTGTTCATCTCAACAATGGTGATAACTAACAAACTATTCAGATAAACGCAATGCATTCTGGGTACCATCATAGTTCAAAACTCATCCATGATTCCCAGCATGCATTGCAACATGAAGCTTTTCATTTAATGTCACCACTGTTGAGATTCATACATTGATTATTCATGTCTATGTGTGAAAAACCAGCTCCCGTAATTTAATGTACATTATGTTTTCAAAATCTGTTCATATGAATGTTACAGCAAGAAATCTGTGCTTTGAGCCGAATCTCATTCACACAGATATAACAAAAACGCCACAAAAATATGAATCACATAATACCAACACTCAACTACATGACGATTCACATCATCATCAACCAGACAAACAAATCTGATCATTTTTTCTTCTGAGTGTCCTTCATTTTCCAGCCCAAAGACAGATCACAGTATATCAGATCAAGGGGAAGAGCCCAAGTAAAGTAAACACTGATCACATTAATGGTGACTTTAATAACAATGAAACATCAAGTCATTCATGTTCTGCAGCATGTTGACNAAATATGACATGTGCAGAGTTAAACAGGGAATTGTGGGAAAGTCCTTTACAGTTTTTCACAGTATATGTGATGGTTATTTACAGTTTAATTCTACAGAGATGTCAGTGGAAAGAAATAGTGAAGTGCACGGCAGCACAGGGTGCCAAACATTGACCATCAACAGAAATAAGGTCTGTACACTGTGAACTGAAGTGACGTGATCTGAACAAACTGACTGTGAAATTAACAGAGAAATTCTGTAGTTCTAATACAAATGTTCTGGCAACCAGTGTTTTCTGTGAGAAATCCTCATTAAACTCTACAAAAACCATCACCACCTTCACTTATTACATCACCACCTTCACTTTATTTCTGTTGTGCATTTACAAAAGATCTTATTGACAATCAACACAAGTTTAGATGTTGACGGTTGTTGTTTAGTCACCATTATGCTGATCAGTGTTTGCTTTACTTGAGCTCTTGACTCTTTGCTTTGACCTTCAGGTTTTCTTTAGCTTTTATGGCTGATAAAAGCTGAGAGAAAGCGATTTCATGTTATTTCTGATGGTGAGAGTCATCATCCACTGGCCTGTCTCCATTCATGTATTCACCGGTTATAAGTGCTTTCGTGATGCTCACAAACATTACAGTGTTAAGTGATATTATGAAGAACTTTAAAACACATCATGCACATTTAAAAAGTCAAAACCATGAGAGATACGCAGACATCAAGATTCAGCCTGTTCATCTCAACAATGGTGATAACTAACAAACTATTCAGATAAACGCAATGCATTCTGGGTACCATCATAGTTCAAAACTCATCCATGATTCCCAGCATGCATTGCAACATGAAGCTTTTCATTTAATGTCACCACTGTTGAGATTCATACATTGATTATTCATGTCTATGTGTGAAAAACCAGCTCCCGTAATTTAATGTACATTATGTTTTCAAAATCTGTTCATATGAATGTTACAGCAAGAAATCTGTGCTTTGAGCCGAATCTCATTCACACAGATATAACAAAAACGCCACAAAAATATGAATCACATAATACCAACACTCAACTACATGACGATTCACATCATCATCAACCAGACAAACAAATCTGATCATTTTTTCTTCTGAGTGTCCTTCATTTTCCAGCCCAAAGACAGATCACAGTATATCAGATCAAGGGGAAGAGCCCAAGTAAAGTAAACACTGATCACATTAATGGTGACTTTAATAACAATGAAACATCAAGTCATTCATGTTCTGCAGCATGTTGACTTGTTAAAGTCCCTGTGAAGCAGAATTAGTGATTGTCTTCAGTTTTCTGACATATTTCACAATGAAAGTAAATATTGAATGAGGAAGAATAGTGGGTGTGGTTCATGTTTTCTACTGTGATTGATTGGATGAATAAAAACAACATGTTCTGCTCAAGCAGTCAAACTCACTTCATCAGAGAAAGATCATCACTAGAGGACAGAAGTGCATTTTCAGATTTCATGATAATTACTTTTGTTTAAAAGAAAACATCGTTTTTTTCAGTAACATGGAAAAATGTCAATTTGGTGTAAATGTATGGCGTTTTATGGAATTTTACTATTTTAATAAAAAAATGTGAAAATACTGTTACGTTATACTGCATTTTCCCATTCCCATTTAAAAATAAATTTATTTTTTACAGTGTACAGATAGCATCTAATTAATCTTTACATTTATCACAAAGAACTGTGAAGTCTACATGGTGTAAATAGAATATAACTCAACTAGTACATGTAGCCGCTGCTAAATTCAACTGGGAAAATAAAGACTATATTTGGTGTCAATATGTGTTTTTTAAATATTTTTTACAGTTATGATAAAAATGTGATATGGCTGTGAAATTCTAATGGATTTTTCAGTAAAAATACACTTCATCCAACTCTAAAAAATGTTCATGTTTATTTTTTTTTCAAAGGACATATCAGGTTAACAATACACAACAATTACTTTAATTTAAAGGAAATAGAGTGTTTTTTCCAGTAACACATTTAATCAGTTAAAGAACAGGAGAAATGTACATTAGGTGTCAATGTATGCTTTTTTATGGAATTTCACAGTTCTGATTAAAATGAGATGTTACTGTTAAATTCTACTGTTTTTTCTCTGTAAAAATACATTTATTTTTTACAGTGTACATATTTGGCAGTTTTGTATGTCCATCTATAGTTCCCATCATCTCAAGTCTTTGTGAGTGTTTCCATCATCTGAAGTCTTCACAAGTGATGCTGTATCCAATCTGGAGCTGTCGTAATTTTAAAGTGTAAACCCTGATGGATTGAAACAGGAAAGCAAGAGGAGAAAGATTAGCACTGCTGATGTTCATAATATTATTTTAAGCAAAAGATGATCATGTTCACTTTTTACTATTTCATTTATGAAGAACAAGGTTACAAGATGTGTTATGGGAATGCTTATCTAAATCTGAAAAAGCTCTGGCTCCTTCAATGGACTCTGATATCGTGGATACTACCAATAGTCCAGAGCTTGTGACTTTACTTATCTTATTTTGGAATTATCTGGTTTAATAGCCATCAGGTATTTTCTAGGTCCCTTAGTAAATTTGTCATCATAATTTGAAGAACTGGAAAGTCTCTATGGAGCAAACTACCTATGCAATAGTATAATTTAAGTGGGAGGAACAAGCAATCATAACTATCATTTACACTACCATTCAAAGGGTTCAGAGATTTTTATTTCTTTCATTATATGAATATATTGTAAACTGAATTTTCAACATCATTACGCCAAAGTTCAGTGTCACATGATCCAAGTGACAATTTTGTTGCTAAAGACACTGAAGACTGGAGTAATGATGTTGAAAATTCATACTTGCATCACAGAATTAAATTACACTTTACTATATATATTCAAAAAGAAAACAGCTCTTTTATATTGTGGTTAATTAACAGTGTTTCTGTTTATATTGTATTTTTTGCCAAATAAATATCAACATAAATAACAATAGCAAGCAAAATAGACATAAAAAGGAAATAAAAATATACACTACTGTTAAAAAGTTTAAGGCTATAACTTTAAGGTTTTCGTTACTTGTCATTGGATTCATACTCGTAGCACCTTGGAGATGTTTTCTGACAGGATGTCTACTCCACTTCTACTGCACAGCCATCAGCATGCAAAAATCTACAAACATAACAGTGAATGTTAAGGAATGACAGTTAACTGGGTTTGCAGGTACAAAACCGACTGTCAGAGAAGCTGCAAAACATATGATAACTTAACTCTCTTAAAAGCAGTTTTAAATTGGCTAATGCTAATCAGTCTGTCATCAAGGCTCATTTTATGTAGACCTGACTAAAGTAACTACCTGGGAAAACAAAAATCATCTCATCCACACCCATTTAATGACTTTCAGCTGAAAATTTACCTCAGACAAAATATCAATAAAAGCAATTCCGACCAGTGCAGGACCACTAATACGTTTTCTGTTTAGACATCCTATAAATAGAAACACTTAAACATCTAAATATGCCTCATTTACATTTTAATCATTTAATTTACCAATTCTGCCATGTTTTTCCTGAATATGTTACCTCAGAAAACTTTAAGCGGGAATGTCCAACTAGTCCTGACTAATCGCTTAAACTGCAAGCAAGGGCTTATAATACACAAGTAAAATGTAAGCATATTGATTTCAAGTAATCAGTTTGACATTTTTAACTAAAACAAGTTATTACTTGCAGGATTTAGGCCTACCTGAAGCGACGACCTGACCGGATCCAGCCATGAGATAGCTCATTAGATATGCATACAGCTGTCATTGGCTTAAACTTGCTGCTTGTCAGTTCCTGGTCCCGCCCAGTTTCCATGGTAACTTTTCTCCGCTCCAGTGTGTGACACACATTCAGCGCGCAACGCACACCCATTAATACACTTCAAACTGGGATTAATACATAAATGTAACTATTTAAAATCTCATAAATTATTATTGAATTACAAATTAATAGCATTTTTATTCAAAAAAATATATATATACATATACTAAAATTTGTCTGTTAAATAATTTAGTCAGTATTCCATCGATGCCTTTGACTGTATTTATAAAAATGTCCTGTAAGAGCTTAGAAGAACACTATCATTTAGCCACTGCTGTACCAACAGAGGCCCAGTGGTGGCAAGCCACTGGTGGCGTGCAACCCAAAAAAAGCTGGCAGACCGACAGCATCTTTACATTGGTCGGCTTGCCGACAATGTCCCGACGGTGGTCCGTCTGTGTCAAGTTGCTGAATCTGTTCCGCCCAGTTTGCCACTGCTGTACCAACAGTGGTCCAGCAGCAAGCTGCTGAATCTATGCCGCCCAAAAACTGCCATGGTGGACCGTCAGGTCATTGTTTGCTGGGATCCACCCATGTGCTCAACAAAAAACAATACAGAGACGAACGAACAAAACAAGCAGGTGCTCAGACCCAAACCCTGACACGAAGCTGCCAAAGCTGGTTTCTAATGCACATGTGGACTGTGGGTTTGCAGTGCATGTTTTTTTTCTAATTCTTCACCATCTTCTTATCTACACCTTCATCCATTTCATGACTTTGGAAAACTTTACAGTTTCTCCCATTTTACTTTGCATAAAACTGAATCGTCACCCCTGCTTTCGTTGTTATTTATATCAGACTTTGGAGAGCGCATTTATGTTGCGCTTATCTTGTCATTGTTTTAGATGTTGTTCCGTGTTTAACCTACAGCTGAATGAAACTGGTAGAGTTTACCATGTTAAAGACGGATCTCATAAGTGGCGTTCCGTCCATATAAGCTGTGAATGCTGTGCATACCCATGCCATTTGCGGGAATGAGTTCACAGACCAGCTAATTGATATGTTAATATTAATATGTAAATTAAAGTTTACATGATGAAATGTTGGGATTAAGTATGTAAAGTTATTTATTTTCCAAATGACGGTAAATTTCGGTAAATCTGTTCCATTTACGGAAGCTTCCGGGCAAGCGGATTCAGCAGCTTTGGCGCCTCCGCTCTATTGGCAGGATTGTTGTGCATTATTATGAATTTGCTGGCATGTGGGTGATTTCAAGCGCAAGGTAAACTGTCAGCAAAGCACTCGCCCAAGCTGAAAAATGCGCTTTTGCTGCCAGATTTCTGATTGCCGAAAATCACATTGTGTTCGATACAAATCAACTTTACAATGCTTTCTCAAGCAAAGTTGAAAACCACTGAAAGTCCACTGAAAACATATATTCTTATATTTTTTGGCATAGAAAGTGTATGTCAAAGATATACGTTCTTTGGTATCATGCTCGAGATGAGTAAATAAAGTGATATTTTTTCATCAAAAATGTTTATAAAATGTACGTAAAATAAAAAAACTGAGAATTTAATTCCATTTTTCTTATGCATTTGTGTCGTTTAATGTCCTTCATTGTTGTTTGCACTATATTGCAGCGTTTTATATCACCTGGGTAAGAAATTTTATTTTAATTAATTAATTAATTAATTAGTCATTCATTCCACCAATTCGTTCAAACTGCATCTGAATCATTGACTCACTTGATTCAATCCGTAAGGAAACACTGCTGTCTGTTGCTCAAAGACGAGCAACCATTCAGCTGCTGCTTTGTTTGGAAATTGTCATTGGCAAAAAACAACAAGGTGACACGCAGACTTAACTATTCAATTCAATTCAATTCAATTCAATTTTATTTATATAGCGCTTTCCACAATGTGCATTGTTCCAAAGCAGCTTTACAGGAGCAAATAAGAAAAACACAGAAAGGTAAAACCCAGCACAGTGCATGGTGTTTATAGACCAAGCAAGATCATTCAAATTAATAATATCTAATGATCTCCCGGTGAGCATGCCAACACTGCACTGCTGTGGCGAGGAACCCAAACTCCAATGATGAATAAATGGAGAAAAAAAAAACCTCGGGAGAAACCAGGCTCAGCCGGGAGGGCCAGATCTCCTCTGACGTGTCATAGCTGCACTCAGTGACCCGACCAAAGCCACCGAGCCATGTCCACGAAGAACAGGGAGAGCCCACGAGCCCAGGAATCCCCACCCGCCGAAACCGTGCAGGTCCAACCCGGTCCCATTCCGCGATCAACAACAGACAACAGAGGAACAACCAGGGAAAAGTAGTAATGGCATAATTAACTTTATTCCTCTGTTGCCCGACATCGACCACAACTACTTGTTGTATAAAATAAATATGACTTTGAGGGTCTTTTTTATATAATTTTGATAATTCTTCAAACCTACTGTGGCAATTTAATGGGATGGTAGGGATCTTTTTTTAATTGAAACGTGTGAATACTGGTTTTACCACTCAGTTTACCCATTTAAGCACCATCGCAAAGTTGCGTGGTTGGAACTACTAGAGCTGTGGTTATAAGCATAGTTCCTTTTTATTATGACATGTAGACATACATGGATCATGCCTCTGAGCAAACTAAGCAAACAACATGCAGTGCATTCCAACTCCATAATTAGAAATACAAACAAATTTCATTTGACATTTTTTAGTTTGTTAATAAAATACAAGCGCTGTTTTTATAAAAGTGCGCATGCACCCGAACATATGTGCACTAGGACCCTGGGTAATCCCTGGGTGGAGTGACGTAGGAGGTAACTTATGAATGAATTAAATATCGTGAAATAAAACAACAGATAACAAAATAGGATAACTAAAGTCGGCGTTAAATGCAATGCATGTTATTTACAGCAACAATTTGACATTAATTCGATCTGAACGTATTTATTATAGACGTCATTACTCCAGCACCTGTGTGGCGTCATCAACTAGATTGCTGAACCAACTTGGTTCAAACGATTGATCTCCGACAGAGTTACTACGGTTTCGTTATTAATTAACTACATCGTTAACTTCCCCAATGATCCATCGTACTATGGCGGTCAACCAGCGAGTTATGTCGTTGTTCGGGAAACGCACCCCAGAGAGATTTTTTGATCATTTTCTCATTCAGTTAAACTCTCAGTTCAGCAACTCCTGGTGCAGTCCTTAAACTCAAGCTCAGTTTTCCCCTACAAAATGCTGCTTTAGTTCCCGAGTGCCTTAAAGGGATAGTTCACACAAAAAATAAAATTCTGTTATTATTTTCTCACCCTATCGTCATTTCAAACCTGTATGACTTCTTACTTCTGCAGAGCACAAACGAAGATAATTTGAAGAATGCTGGTACTCATTGACTTGCATTGGTTTTGTGCCCATACAATGGAAGTCAGTGGGTGCCTCCGCTGTTCGGTTAGCAACATTCTTCAAAATATCTTCTTAAGTAAGAAAGTCATACAGATTTGAAATGACAAGAGGGTGAGTAAATTATAACACAATCTTTATTGTTGGGTGAAATATTACCTTTAACATTTTTAGTGCATTGGGAAAATTTTTGAGGTCAATGTGAACAATTCTTGAACAACCCTTGTTTTGTTTTTAGCATATGTTATTCAATATGTTATTTCTTCCACACTTAGACGCCGTGACCAAATGCATCCGACCCACATAATGTTAAGCGGACGTCGTACTGCAAGAGATGGTGTACGGCAGGGAAGAGCCATAACTGTAACAAGAGACACACTTACTGGTGCCCTCATAGTATGGATTTTTCATTTTGTCACGGTTTGTCACGGTATGCCACGACCGGGGGTGTGGCAGCGAGGTGGAAGAACCCAAATGCAGGCAGCGGGGATGAAGGGGTTAACTAACAAGACTTTATTATAACAAAAACATAAAACAAGAAACCCACGAGGGGGTGTAAACAAGAACGAGAAAACAATACGAGTAAACAGGGACGTAACTAACTAACCAATACACTACATAACTTGACAAACTAAACTAACACTTACTAGACTAGACTGGACAATCCAAACAGGTACACGACATGGGAAAACAGGTGAGTACAGGGTATATCGAACATGAAGAAAACAGCACGCAAAACAAACGTACACCGTAATCCATTTATAGGGGAAGACAAACGAGGGATAACGAGCAAGGGCAGGTGTGGAACATCAAACACTCAGGGAAAGATAACAAGGAAACGAGAGGAGCGGGGCCAATGACGAGACACTGGAGAGAACGTATATTATTGTCAAAAGGACAATAATATGTTTCTCTCCACACATAACCAAAGGCTTTGCCATGACTCTGCTACAGGACCAAGAAAAACATGACTAAATGAAGCAGAGCCATGACACATTTTTACAATTCTTTTAAATGTTCTGTGTTGTGTTTTTGTGATTACTGCTAAATAGCTGTTAAGTGCTGTTTTCCTACTGTAATAAAACAAATCTCGATATACAGTATATTGTAATTTTTATTAATAATGTAATTATTCTTTTTTTTGGCTGTAAATAAATTATTTTAAAATCCTTACCCTCAGTTTATTACTGTTACTTTTTACAAGTGCAGTTGTTATGCATATGCATCAATAGTAATATTGTGGTGTTCTGCAGGTATTAAGGAGAACCACTTTCCCCACTCTTTGTCAGTGTGCCCACAGTATGTCTACACTTTGCCCATTGTACACATAGTAAGCCCACACATTCCCCACACTTCCCCCAGTGTACCCACAGCATGCCCACACCCAGCCCACACTTCCCCCAGTGTACCCACACCCAGCCCATACTTTCCCCAGTGTGCCCACACCCAGCCCACACTTCCCCCAGTGTGCCCACACTTTCCCCACACCAAGCCCACACTGTGGGCTGTCCCATTAGGGCCCTACCATGTCATGCCGGTAGCAGGGCCCGCAGTGGGCTGCCCGCTGTGGGCCCACATTTTCTGCCCACAGTGACCCCACACGTGACCCAAAGGGGCCCTTATGTGCAATACTACCACTGGTCCCCAGTAGCTGAACTTCCGATGATCTGTTTATTTGTTTTTCCATTTTGAAAACAAAAATGAATAAATTAATTATACGAAGGAACACAGACCCGTGCAATCCTTGATGCATTTTATGCCAACAGGGACAGTTCACTGTTTTATTTCTTACAAAATTTGCATGACTGTATCTCATGAAACGTTAAAGAAAGTATTATGTCCTTTTAGGTTCTTGTACTTGGCCAATTTGTTTTTGGAAACTTTTTTTTAAGACCCTGTAAGGTTCAATCCTAGATATACGGGGATCTAAATCTAAAATCTGGTACTTAATTTCTGCTTTATTAATTTTTTTTATGTAGAGCCATTTTAAACTATTTTCTAAAGATTACCTAAACTTGTCATGGTCACAGTGAGGGAGAACCCAAATGAGGCAGCCAGAGGTGAAGGGGTTAACAAATATATATTTATTTAAACAAAACAAAAGTATACCCACGATGGGGATATAAACAAAGGCACAAGACAATTGTACAAGTAACAGGACATAGACTAACTGACACTAGACTTACACAACACTAGACAAGAACTAAACTGAACTAAACACTTACTAAGACTGACGGATCTGGTAACAACAGGAGCAGGTAATCGCAGAGAACATCGGAGGAACACAGTAACACAGGTACAGGGTACACAAGCACAACGAACGAGCACAGGACAAAAGACACGAGGATACTTTATAGGGTAACAAACAAAGGAAGATAACAAGGGGCAGGTGAGGAACATAAGACATGGCAGGGAAGCAATACGGGAAACGAGAGGGGGGCGGGGCCAATGACGAGACACGAGAAAGCACATGGAATGTCAATGGTAAACACCCCATGACTTTCTCACACTAAACATAAGGGATCTGTCACGATCCTGCCACAAGACTAGAAAATCCTGAACAAGAAAGCAGGACCATGACAGAGCCCCCCCCCTTAATGAACACCCCCAGGTGTTCACCAAGGGGCCGACTAACAAGACAAGACCGACTGGGACAGTGACAAGAACAGACAAAACATGGAAAACAGAATCAGGGGCATACAAGAAAACAAAACCAAGGGGTTGGGGTGACTCAGTAAAAATAACAAACAAGGGAGGGGGGGTGGGGGAACAACAGAGTTCATGGGGGGGCTAGGGCTAGAGGGAACAGTCTTGGCCCTAGGGGGAGGCCCACGAGGGTGCTGAGTCTGGGGGGATCTGGCAGGCTTGGCTGCCGGCAGAGACACCAGCTGGAAGACTGGCTGGAACGCCGGCTGCACCGGGCTGGATCCCGGCTGCTGCACTGGCTGGGGTGCCGGCTGCTGCACCGACTGGGCACCGGACTGGACGCCGGACTGGACGCCGGCTGGATCGCCGTCTGGGACGTGAGGAGGCAGTGGGTCTCCCTAGCCCGGCTCCCCATGTCCACAGAGCTGCCTGCTGGGCTCAGTAGTGGCTCGTCCGTTCTGTTGCGGTCACAGTGAGGGAGAACCCAAATGCAAATGAACTAAACTGAACTAAACACTTACTAAGACTGACTGATCTGGTAATAACAGGAACAGGTAATCGCAGAGAACATCGGAGGAACACAGTAACACAGGTACAGGGTTCACAAGCACAACACAGGACAATAGACACGAAGATACTTTATAGGGTCAGTTGTTGCCTAATGATTAGAGAGTCTGACTCGTGACCAGAAGGTTGCCGTTTCCCAGGGCCGGCGCGTAACAATTTAGGTGCCCTTGAGCAAGGCACCTTACCCCTACTTGCTCCCCGGCAAATAGGGGTGCAGGCATGCCCACTGCTCTGGGTGTACGTGTGTTCACCACTTGCTGTGCGTGTGTTCACTACTCTCTGGATGGGTTAAATGCAGAGGTCACATTTCGTTGCCTTGTACTTGTACATGTGCAATGACAATAAAGTTTAATCTAATCTAATCTAATCTAATCTAATCTAATAGGGTGACAAACAAAGGAAGATAATGAGGGGCAGGTGAGGAACATAAGACATGGCAGGGAAGCAATACGGGAAATGAGAGGGGCGGGGCCAATGACGAGACACGAGAAAGCACATGGAAAGTCAATGGTAAACACCCCATGACTTTCTCACACTAAACATAAAGGATCTGTCACGATCCTGCCACAAGACTAGAAAATCCTGAACAAGAAGGCTGGACCATGACAAAACTATTTAGAGCAAGTTAATGTGCCTCAACCCGATAATTGTTTACAGTAACTCAGTGCCAAAAAGACACTGAAATGATAATGTCCAATGCAGTTGTTTTGATAAATGGAAAAAAGATAAATTTCTAATTTCATCATTATTTGTTCTTCTGGCAATTCCTCTTTAACCCTCAATCTGTCCTTGACCCCAATCAAGTTTTCCTTAGTTAAAAATTGGTTCCCTTCTTCTCAGTGGAATAAGATTTTGTGACTTTTCTACATTTTCTATCTATATTCACAAAAAAAAACTTGGCCTGATTCGATTGTTCTGAAGATATCTAGTATTTTGGGTCAGTATGCTCACACACACACACACACACACACACACACACACACACACACACACACACACACACACACACACACACACACACACACACACACACAATCTATAAATCTCTTCACTCCCTTTCTGTTTCTCTATCATTCTATCACATAAACTCACAAGCACACACAGACACAAGCACGCACACACAAGTAGGACTGCCACAGAGAGCATTTGTATAGAATTTAGCATACAAAATCAGCCCTAAATGTGTTGCACCCCTGATAAAGGGGGAAAGAGACATCAATAAATGACAAGACACGAACTCGTATTGTTGTCTGTGCAATTAATGTGGTTTCCCCAGAAATTCGGATGGTCGCCAAAATAAAAAAAGTGGTTCGATATGAAGTTTGAGGCAAAAAGAAGAATTTCAGGGCCACCTGATTTATCTGATTTATTCCAGTTTGAGTGGCATTATAGAAAGGACTTCGGGTGAGAGTGACCTAATACAGCAGGAGCAATTACAACATGAAAGTTGGATTTAATAATTTTTATTGAAATGACTTTATTTAAGTAATGCAGATTATATCTGAAAACTTCCACTGGCTTTTGCAGAACATCCACATACAGCAGATAAAATAGAAGAAACTGAGGTCCATATAAGAGCATTCCACCAGCTGCATCCAAGCACATCCAACGAGACTTGAATAATCCAATTGTTTGTTCTATCGTTGAGCGCGCACGGGCATGTTTCAGGTTGTAGCGCACTTCCTGAGGGGTTGTTGGGTTGGCTAGGGGTGTCATGAGCCATGTTTTTAGACCATAACCCCTGTCACCTACAATAAGCATATCATGGTAATGAACCTGTATATAAATTAATCAAAATATTCTGGGCGCTTCTACTCACCCAGAAGCCATCCGTCTCCAACCGCTCCAGCATCCAAGCCTTGTCCCAAATAACTGTTTTGTAAAATAAAGGAATCGTTTGTTCCTCCGGACCAGCGAGCAACAACATTTAATATGTTGCAGCTAGCATCGCAGACTAACTGAACGTTTATGGAGTGGTAATTTTTTCTGTTCACATAGTTTATTGCGTTTGCGTATGGTGCTTTGATACGCACATGAGTACAATCTATTGCACTGATGGCATTATGTATGCCACTCATCTTATAGAACCACCTCTTAACTACCATCTGATGTTCTGCGTTATAAGGAAAATTTACATACGTATGCATAAGCCTTACAATAGCTTTTACCACGTTGTGAATGGCACGGCTCATGGAGGGTTGTTAAATTCCCGCTCAGTCCCCAGTTTCCCTTTCGAATGTTCCTGTGGCAAGGAATCCGATGGTAGCTAGAACTTGTAGATGAGGTGGTATGGCTTAGGTGTCGTTCCAAAGAGTTACATACATCAATAAGGACTTCTCTCGGAAATCTAAAGCGACTGAACAGCCATTCGTCACTCTCAGCAAACATATCTATGCGGTCTCTAAAGATGCGCTCTCTCCTGAGAGAACGCGCTGCAATATCCTCGAGCAGTGCCAAGTGCCCCATATGCCTCCTAAATAATACAGCTATCACCTATACATCAGCTATATATAGGTCTACATCAGGTGTTTGTTGTTTGGACCTCTAATTACAAATGAGTAATTATACTGTATAATATGTATTATAATATTATATGTATTATATACATACATCCATATTGGCCATACATACAGTATTAGGAATACATATACAAACACATATATATATATATTCATTTTTTCAGTATTTCAATGTTCAAACCCCTCGTGATTAGTTCATACGTGTGGTTTCTGCCGTTCTTAAATTTTTTCGTCCATTTAGAATAAATTTCACAACGAACGTTTTTGGTGAATCACGATTTGTTCTTGAAAACGTTCGCGTACGCACGCTTAGTGAATGAGACCGATTGTGATTTAAAAACTGTTTGTTTTCTCATTTGTATAGCTTTTCACTTTAATAACAGTGGACTTTGTACTGTATGTATTTTTAAACACTAAGTCCTTTTTATATATTTTTTTATGATTTCTTTGACACTAAAATACAATTTAATAACTATTTGAGGCTAAAGCCTGATGGAACATTATCTCAATAGTCCATAACCAATCAACACATTAACCACGAAATACCAAAACAACATGGTCTACATCATACATAACATTGCTTCCTAACTATTTCAGTTGGTATTACAGATATATGCTTTTACTTTACAGTAAGGCAGCAACATAAGATACATCCGATTTTAGCCACACTTTCCTCGTGGTTAGCATGTCAAAAACACTAGCTAAACCATCAAACCTCACATTTTCATATACAGTCCGAAATAACCAGATTTACAACTACTGTGTAGTCTTAACGCATGACAGAAATACAAAAATACTTAATTCATACCTGAGAAAGGGGGAAATAGACATAAATAAATGAGAAGACACGAACTCGTATGTTGTCTGTGCGTCGAGGTGTACACACTCCCCCCTCAAAATTAGATGTCGTCCCGACATTGCAGTTCACATACCTTCTTTGTACAGACAACTTAGTTAGTCTTTATTTCATGTAGTCTATTCTATTTTATGCCACAATCTATCTCTGAAACCCGTATGCAGGGTATGGGTAAGGACTGTAAAATGGCACTGGGCTAGGCCATAATGGAAACATTTGCTGTTCGATGTAAGGCATATTCTGATACTGCTGAACTTCACCACTATAGCTTGTATTATAACAAGTGGGGGTACCAAGGTGTTCATAAGTGAACAATCGAGGGGCTCGTCTTTCTCTCTGAGGTCTAGAGTGTCTCTCATCTGTTGTTGGAATATTGCATTGTTCAGGCGGCACTGTGTTCTCGACTGGAATATATTCCTCTTCACACCCTTTTTCATCAGGGCATCCTTCCTCTGATAGCTCTACAGCGTCCGCTCGATCTCCGAGATTTACGACATCCTCGATCTTCTTGGCACGTCCACTCGGCCACCTTTCTAACTCAGCAACATCTTCATCGCTCCGATCTCCATCCTTCTGTTGATTTGGTGAGTAATAAAGACAAAATTCATGCTCATCCTCATCTTTATCGGTTTCAACAATGTCACTTGTCTTTGTATCATCCTTTTTCGTTCTGCTCTCAAAGTAAACTTCTGTGTTGGATTGGCCTTCCCTCGGCAAGTGATCACAGGATAGTAAAAGGTTACGGTGTAGGATCCTAGACCTCCCCTTCCCCTGCTCAGGCTTGACTTCATAAATCGGGAGATCTTCCTTAACTTGCCTCACCACAGTGTGGATAATCTCTTCCCAATAATTGCGTAATTTGCCTGTACCTCCCCTTGGAGTCAAATTCCTAAACAATACGCGGTCACCTGGATACAAGGTTGTACTTCTCAGTTTCTTATCGTAGTACCTCTTACTCCGTCCTGCTGTCTTTTCCACATTCTTTCTTTCTATTTCATGTTCTTCTTGCATCTGTCCTCTTCATCTTTGCAGGTATTCCTGATGGCTCACCATACCAGTGTTTTCTTCCAAGCCAAAGAGTAGATCCACTTGTAGTCTGAGTTGTCGGCCGTAAAGAAGATAAAACAGTGAGAATCCTGTTACCTCACATTTACATTTACATTTAGTCATTTAGCAGACGCTTTTATCCAAAGTGACTTACAGATGAGGGAAACAATGGAAGCAGTTGGAATAACATAAGGACAACAAAAAGCATAAGTGCAATAAAATAAAACTGGTCTCATATAGCCTACCACAGTATACAGAGCTAAGTTTTTTTTTTGAAAGAGTAGAAAAGAGATAGAAGTCAGAACTGATCAGTCATGTGTTGACGGAAAAAAATGTGTTTTCAGACTATCCTTAAAGATGGCTACAGAATCTGCTGATCTTGTAGCAGCGGGCAGATCATTCCATAAATGTGGAAATGAACCCGAGAAGGTACGTGAGAGAGATTTTTTACCTTTTTGGGATGGCACCACAAGACGTTGTTCGTTTGTAGAGCATAGGGATCTGGCGGGTATATAAGTCTGCATTAGCGAGTGAAGATAAGCGAAGATAATTTGATTCAAGCGACTATAGGGAGCCAATGTAACTTAATGAAGAGAGGAGTAATGTGCGCTCTCTTCGGTTCATTGAAGACCACTCTTGCTGCTGCATTCTGGATCATCTGTAGAGGTTTGGTTGTGCAAACTGGACTGACTAATAGTACATTTAAAACTATTATAGGCAAAAATCTGTTTATTCAGAGATTCTTTCCTGTTTGTTTTCTGCTTATTTGTCAATGTTTTGATCATTTGAAGTAAGGTCCTTTTAAATCGCTCTGTTTGACCATTCCCTTGCATGCCGTAGGGGGTTGTTTTGGAACTGAGGACACCACAGTTCTTTGTCAGCTGAGCCAAAAGCTGATTTTGAAATTCACCACCTTGGTCATGGTGTATTCATTTTTGAAATCCAAATCGTAGAGCATAGACATTAAAGAGGCGTTCAGCTACCGTTTTAGCAGACTTCGATGTTGTAGGGTATGCCTGTGCGAACCGTGTAAAGTGGTCGACTACTACTAAAATATACTCGAACCCTCCATTACATTTATCTAAATGAAGGACGTCTACAGATACCAGCTCGAATGGCTTTGTTGTGATAATATTGGTGAGAGGAGCACTAGTCTCTTTACTAGGTATTACGGGTTATTCTTTTTCTTTTTTTGGTTCTGTGGTTGTGTTCTGTTTTACAGGTAAATTGGATGCACCTGATGCTGATCGGGAGTGGTGTATTTGAGAGGAACCGGATCTCTGTGAAGAGGGGTTTTTCTCTTGGCGAGCTGGCCTGGACCTTTTCTTTTGCATATTCTTCTCATCTTATGTTTTGTTTTGTCCTGGTCTGGTCTGTTCTATTGCGTTGGGTTTATGTTATCTATTTGTGTATATTTTGGTTCCTTTTCTTTATGGAATCTTCTATTAAATAAATATTCAATATTTCGTACTTAAACCTCTGGGTTATTGTTGCTTTCCTGACACGGAATGTAACAAGTGGGGGCTCGTCCGGGATGGTACTTTTGACCATCATGAACACCTGCAGAAATAGCCCTTTGGGCCTTACCAGCCAGCACACACTGCAGCATCACTGTTTGTTCCTCTTCAGGCCATTTCATCATGTTTGCCGAATCGTTCAAACAAACTAAAAAATGTATCAACATCAGTTTCACAAAATTTAGGCATTAATCTAATACTACTGGCTCTTCTTTTGCTTCAAGCTAGAGCAACCATTCACAACATAATGCTCGATTTCTTGTTGCATATGAGGCCAAAAGAAACGATCTCTGATCAATGATGTTGTTCGATCAATGCCTTGGTGGCCCATCTTATTGTGAAACTCTTCCATTACAACTGTCTTGTATCTCTCAGGTAGGACCAATTGGTTCCTGGTCACCGTTTTCCGTTTCAGGATCCCGTCTTCATCTACGGAGAGCTTCCCCCATTCCCTAAGAAGACATCTACTCTTAGTGGTAAGATACTTCACTTGGTGGCCACCAGGCTTCACACTGGCGAGTTTACAGGTCCAATGTGCGGGTCCTCCCTTTGGGCCTGTCTTACATCAGCCACAGGAATAGGCACGTTTCCATTTAAATCTGCTGGGCACAGAGAAGCAGATGCTACCCATGATAAGGAATCTGCCTGTACTTCCACCGCCTGTGTAGTCGCTGCAATACAGTCTGATGACATTTCCTCTGTGCATTGTTCCATCATCTCTTCAATGTCTAGGGGAAATCTTGATAAGCTGTCGGCATCTGCATTTTCTCGACCAGGGCGGTACTTTATAGAAAAAATTAAGTCAGCTAGCTCAGCTACCCACCTACAACCAATTGCATTCAGTTTCGCACTGGATAGTACATATGTGAGTGGATTATTATCACTGAAGATTGTGAATGTAGGTGCGTATTATAAACAGTCTCTAAATTTTTCGGTCACTGACCACTTGACAGCAAGAAACTCTAATTTCCCTGAATGGAGATGGTAGTTTCGTTCAGCAGTTGTGAGTGTCCGAGAGCTATATGCTATTACACGGAGCTTGCCATCCTGATTTTGGTATAATACTGCCCCCAGACCTTGGTTGGAGGCATCCGTATGAAGGATAAAGGGCAGTGAAAAATCTGGGAAGCCGAGGATGGGTGGTTCGACCAGATGGTTTATCAACTTCTCCAAGATCTCTTGATGCTCAGCTTTCC
Organism: Triplophysa rosa; assembly: GCF_024868665.1. Classification (NCBI taxonomy): domain Eukaryota; kingdom Metazoa; phylum Chordata; class Actinopteri; order Cypriniformes; family Nemacheilidae; genus Triplophysa; species Triplophysa rosa. The sequence continues at coordinate 1,859,390 of NC_079906.1, read as the reverse complement.
AAATTATTGGTTGGTTTGAAGGCACTCCTTTATTCTTTCCCCTACTTTGTCTTGGTTTTTGGCAAGTATTGTCAAGCCCCAGGGTGATCTTGAGTAAATCATAGAGTGGTGCAGCAATCTTTGAAAAATCCTTAACATATTGTTGGTAGTAGATTAAGAGACCCATCACAGTTCGCAGCTGCCCAACAGTACTTGGTCTCTTTTCCTTCCAAATTCGTACAGCCTCTGTATCAGCTGGGTCCACTTTGCTACCTTCAGCAGAAACAATTCTTCCGAGATAGCGGATTTCCTTTTTGAACAAGGCACACTTGCCTGGTTTCAATTTAATTCCATAGCACCTAAGATGCTGCAGTACCTCCTGTACATGGTGAACATGGTCTTCAAAGGACTTGCTGTAGACTTAGAAGTCATCCACATATGGCACACATATCCAATCTCTTAAACCCTCCAAACATTACTCCATGCACCTTTGAAAAGCAGCAGGGGCGTTCATCAAGCCAAATGGGATTCAAATCCAATCATACAACCCCTACGGAGTTACAAATGCGGTCAGGGGCCGCCTCTCCTTCACCAAAAATACTTGACGATATGCTTTGCCCTGATCTAATAGTGAGAACCACGAATTACCACCCAGGTTGTCGAGGATATCTTGTACTCGGGGAATTGGCTGACGATCAGGATGGGCCTTCTTATTCAGCTTCCCTATAATCCACACAAAGGCGTAGGCTTCCATCTCTCTTCCCAACACAGACAACAGGTGATGCATAAGATGATGTTGATTTTGATATCCAGTCCTGAGCAATCAAATCATGAAGGTAATCTTTTACTTCCCGATACAGCGACTTCGGCACAGAGACGTATGACCGTGCAACAGGAATTGTATCTTTTAGAGCTATTTTCAGGGTAAGATTTCTACGCTTCCAATTTCATTATCTGATTTGGAAAATGCCAAACATTCATTTTGTAACATTTGGTGTACTATTTCTTTTTCAGGCTGAATGAGAAGATTCAAGACTCAATGTCGCTTGTTTGAATGGAAGTCACAGATGCAGGTATGGACTGACTCAACTGATCAAATGACATAGACGGATAAACAGCTTGTACCCCTGTTAGCGATTGCTCGAGCGGTTTGGCAGTATTAATCAGCCATGACACAAGATTTCCAAGTCCAGGTGAATTTAATAAGTAGACCGTGACAAATCCAGTGAACAGAGACAAAAACAAAAAAACATATTTACAAATCCTCTTAGGTAGGCATAGTCCAGCTGTTTCTATCAACTGTTAGGTACCAATTAGTAACCGGGTAGGCAATCTATCATACCCCCCCAGTACACGTACTCTCTGCCAAGTCTCGAAAGCACCACCAACCAGCCTCTACTTCTCAGAAGCTCTTTTTTTTCCCTCAGGTAACGCTAGCTGCCATTCTTGAAGGGGAAGCCACGCCCGGAATATACCATTTTAAAAAAGGTGCGATTTCTACATTAAACATGCTGGACAATAACATTTAACTCTCATCACATTTACATAGACCACAATATAACATGTACACAATATCATTCACCAACATTCAACAGGTAAGTTATATTGTTGTATGTATTAAATGACATATTCAATAAACACTTTGAATGTACAAAAGTGTATTGTGCTTATTTCCCGGATGAGTAACTGAATAAAATAATGCTATATGATACACAAGATACATAGAACATAAACACACACTTCCTCCTCACACAACATATACTTCATAATAACACACATGCTCCGTGTCCCAGATATCAATACCGGCAAGCAGACCGTGTTATGTATATGTATGCGAATGTATGTATAATTATGAGTCAGTGTGCATAGTTCATGTAAGGTCACAGTCCTCTTTGTGACAATCCCATGTGCTGTTCCAATGCATGTTTTGCCACACAGGACAATGTCATGATCCGTTGGGTTCCGAGCGTCAAGTACAATGTATGGTGGGGAACCCTCTTTACCTGCACAAGTACTATGATTTAATTGTCATTGTAACCAATGATAGGATGGGAGAGATGTTTTCCTTTTGTTACTAGAATGTGAATGACAGAATCTCTGCTTTTATTGTTTTCTCCTGGCAACCGAAACGTAACTTCTGTCCATCCAACATACGGGATATCTTGTCCGTTGGCTGCAACTATTTGAAATGTGTCAGATGCATCAATTATCTCGGAGACAAGTATCAGCTTCACATCAGGTAATACTGTATCTTTCCACCACTCATCAATGATACGAACTTGATAACCTGTGTCCCACAATGCTATTGTTTTTACTTCCTGGATATAACAGTCAATGAGACACTGTTTCCCCACTAAAGCAGCCACACTCAATGTTTTATTTCAGAATAAGAAGGAGCTTTATTGCCAAGTATGTTTACATACACAAGGAATTTTACTTGGCGACAGGAGCTTAGTGCAGAAGAAAGTGTACACATGGTGCAAACATATTGCAAATATACATTAAGATAGAAAAACAATGATGCACTATATACAAAAAGTGTAAAATATAGACAAAAATCAACATCATTTTTTAAAAGAGTGTACAGATGTGTTATATACAGGTTTAACCTATTGTTTCTTACAATGTACAGTTTTCAGATGCTATGTGCAATGTGCAAGTGTGCAATGTGATGGACAGTGAGTAGTAAGAGTGTTTAATTGTTCAGGCTGAGTATAGCCTGTGGGAAAAACTGTTCTTGTGTCTGGCTGTTCTGGTGGTCAAGTGCTCTGTAGCGCCGGCCAGATGGCAACAGTTCGAAGAGGGAGTGAGCTGGGTGAGTGGGGTCCAAAATGATTTTCTTAGCCTTTTTTAACTTTCTGGAGGTGTACAGATCTTGGTGGTTGAGCAGGGGGGCACCAATAATCCCCTCAGCAGTCCTGACTGTTCGTTGTAGTCTATTAATGTCTGATTTAGTAGCTGAACCAAACCAGACAATTATGGATGAGCACAGGACAGACTCGATGAAGGCCGAGTAAAACTGTGTGAGCAGCTCCTGTGGCATGTTGAATTTCCTCAGCTGGCGAAGGAAGTACAACCTCTGCTGGGCTTTTTTAGCGATGGAGTCTATGTGAGTGTCCCACTTCAGGTCCTCAGAGATGGTAGTGCCCAGGAACCTGAATGACTCTACTGCAGCCACAGTGTTGTTCATGATGGTGAGTGGGGGGAGTGCAGGGGGGTTTCTCCTGAAGTCCATGATCATCTCCACTGTTTTGAGCATGTTGTGCTCCAGGTTGTTGTGATTTTACCAGACAGTCAGCTCTGCAACTTCCTGTCTGTAGGCAGACTTGTCTCCATTGTGGATGAGGCCGATGATGGTAGTGTCAATTTCCAAATTCAGGAGCTTGACAGAGGAGTCTTTTGCAGTGCAATAGTTTGTATACAGGGAGAAGAGCAGTGGGGAGAGCACGCATCCCTGAGGGGCACCAGAGCAAATTTGAATTTGCTCTTGTTTTGACCCTCAATTCTATCACATCTTTTTGTCCATTCCGCTTACAATCTTTGTGTTCACTGCATTGACGAGCCTGGAATAACTTGGAGCAGTAAAAGGCCTTGTGGCATGATGTGCACAGTCTTAAATTATGGCAATCCCCCTCCACGCTACAGCAAAAGCACTGGTGGGACTTTAACACATGGGAGGTACCCTCCCTCGTTTAAATTACTATCTCTGGGTATGTTGTTCTTGCTCTGCAGCCTGCCTGGAAATGCTCACTGCTTCCGCATCTGTAACAGTGTGTACAATAAGTATCGATTTCACTCTGTTGGCAGTTTAAGGACCTCCTAGGGCAACCCCTTGGCTGCATGAAATGGCGTTGAGGCGCAAATCCTTGTTGAAACTGAGCTGTCCTAACTAGTCTGTCCTAAGCTGTAATTTGGCCAATACGCAGGAGATGAATACTCAAACTGATTTGCCAGTATGTTATTTTGTAAGACAGGTGAAGACAAATTCTGTGCTGCACTGGTGCGAGGCAGTTGAATTGACTCTCTGAATTGTGACACTTCAGCACTAAGGTTCTTTAATAGCGCCATATCTGATTTGATTTCTTTGAGTTCACTAAGCAAGTCAGGACTGCATTTACCCTTGTTTTCCCTTGCTTTCTCTGCAGGTGCTGGAACATTAGTGCGTTCAACAGAATTCACCATCGGCCGATGTTGGACTGCGGTTTTCTTTTTACTTTGTCTCTGTCATGCATGCAATATTTAATTTCTCTAACAACAGTTCATCACTTACATCTGTTTGTTGCAGGTACGGCTTGAGGTCACCCCTGAGGTAGTCATTCTGCAGACCAGTAAGAACTGTGTAAAGAAACATATTTTGCACCAGGATAGGGTCGTACTTGAGGCTAGACTCAGCTTCCTACGATCCAAACAGAATTTTCTGCCTCAAATCTAATGCATGAATGAGGAAGTTCTGAGGAGTTTCTTTGCTGTCTTGAGCTTCTGACATGAGTTGTTTATACAGTCCGGTTGCGCCCCTCTCCTGGTAATGTGAACAAAGAATCCTACTCAAAGTAGGTAATGTTAAATTGAGTTTGCCCTCTAAGTAACTGCGTAGTTGCATGCCAGGCACGATAGCTTTGATAACTGCATGGACTATTTCGTGCTCAGGGATATTTTTCTTCAATCCCTTTTCGATCTGATGAGCCAAGCTAGAGAAGCTAAGTCTATACTTTTGACCTGGTTCTCCACTTTGACCAGCTATTTTAAACTCTCTCTGCCACACAAATGGTTGGGTGGTGTCTCTTGTGGGACCATTGTTCTGACTTATTTGACTCACTGTCCTTAATTATTGTCTAGTTTCACTTTGTGTTTGCTGTAGCGATAATTGTAAAGCTAACTGCAGTGCTTCGATTTTTTTAGCCTTTCCTTTCCTGACATCTGAGCTATGGGTTGCGGCTCTACAGAATACTGGATTGCAGGCTGAGTCTCAGGTGGGAATTGAATGTCAACAATTTTGTAAAGACATACCTTGGTCCTCAAGTTCCCCTACCTCATCTCTTTCAATATACTTCACAATGTGTGCAATTAGAAAGGAACGACTTTTCCCCAAAACATTCTCATGTTCAGTACCTACAATATCTAGAAAATTACACACTGCAATCAACTGATCACCACTCAGTGTATAAAGTATCCCAACTACTTCGAGTTTCAAATACTCTAGTCAATGTTTAGCCATTATGCCACCCGCAGCTGGAATCTGCTTCCAGAAGACATCAGATGTTCACCAACAGTAGCTACTTTTAAATCCAGATTAAAAACACACTTGTTTAGCTGTGCATTTACAACCTGAGCACTGTGCTGGTTTACATCAACTGCACTTCTATTTCTAATTTCTTTTTCCATTGTTCTTATTCTTTTTATATATACACTCACATTTTTAATCAAATTTTATTGCTGTTTTATTGTTTCTTAAAATCTAAAGTTGTATTTGTGATCTTAAATCATTTGCATTTTAAAGATACGTCTTATTTCTCTTTGTCAATCATTTTATGTAAATCACTTTGATTTGCCCGTGTGTATGAAATGTGCAATATAAATAAATTTGCTTTGCCTTGCCATGGTGGTTATGAATACATGGTCAGTGCAAAACCGTAGGTCTACTTGACTGGGAAGAACTTGCAGCTTTTCCTGGTCAGAGTAAGGAACCTCAGATTACATGCACTTCAGCCCATCCGTTCGAGAGACTGCTGCACGCTGCTGACCTCCTATTGTGGTGGTTGTGGTTGCAAGGTGGGATGACGTCATGTGGCACTACATCGATCGGCAGGACCAGGGATCGTCCATCCTAGCTGGGGCCTCCAAATGTTGCACCCTTGAGAAAGGGGGAAATAGACATCAATAAATGAGAAGACATGAACTCGTATTGTTGTCTGTGCGTTGAGCTGTATTAGCTAGCTGTGACTGATTTCTTTATTTAACATATAATATATAACAAATAATTGATTGTACACATCAATAAATTGGTTCACATTGGTATGCAGACTAGATTGCCAATGCAGATGTATCTCAACAATAAGCAAAACATTCTGATTTAAATACTGTTTGTTTTCACATTTGTATAACTTTTCACTTTAATAACAGTGGACTTTGTGTGTATCTTTAAACGCTCAGTGCATTTTATCAAATTTTTATGACTTCTTTGACAATAAAATACAATTTAATAACTATTTTAGGCTAAAGCCCAATGGAACATTATCCCAATAGTTCATAACCAATCAACACAAAATGGTCTACATCACACATAACATTGTTTCCTAACTATTTCAGTTGGTATTACACATATATGCTTTTACTTTACAGTAAGGCAGCAACATAAGATACGTCCGATTTTAGCCACACTTTCCTCGTGGTTACCATGTCGAACACACTAGCTAAACCATCAAACCTCACATTTTCACATACAGTCCGAAATAACCAGATTTATTTACACAGAACTACTATGTAGTCTTAACTCATGACAGAAATACATGAATACTTAATTCATACCTGAGAAATAGACATCAATAAATGAGAAGACAAACTCGTATTGTTGTCTGTGCGTCGAGCTGTATTAGCTGTGACGAAGAACAGTTTGTGTTAGCTACCCCTGCAGCCTTCGATCTCCTCTCTTTGAATTACACTTTGTAATTTCCCCAGTTAGTCGACAGAACAACAATAAACTTGCATACAATATTGAATTGCATTGAATAAATCAAATTTATATTTTTAACCACTATAAATGCAGAACAAAAAATAAAAAGGGGTGAGACCTAGTGCACGCGCACAGGCACACACACACACACACACACACTAGGGTTGGGCCGATAGACGATGAAATCGTCCATTGCCGATGGCTGACAGCCATCATGATGTTGGGCCGGCATCGTGATTCCCCTGCAAAATGCAGTTTTCGTCATCAGGAGGGTCCGTGGTTGTCCGCACATCCCGTCCGTGCACAACACAATGGGCCTCATTTATGAAACGAGCGTACGACCGAAAACTGGGCGTATGGCAAAACTTGGCATTTATCAATATGGACGTGAGCGGTTGCTACGATCAAATCTCACGACAGGTCTTAGTTCGTGTACACAAGTTTTGATTTAGGGTGAAAGTCTGTGTACACTTTACCCTTTTGCAAATAGAAAGATTAGATTTTTTTCAACAAGTCCTTCAACTCAAACGACCACATTGGTCGTTTTCAACGTTCCCCAAATACGACCCCGTGGAGCGTTTACTAAAATAGCACCTCTACCGGCAGCAGGAGAAGTTTTGTCTACAGTCTTTATAAAATTATATATTGTGCTATGCAATGATGACATGTATTGGAGTGTGATTTTCACTTTAAACTGTCAGGATGAACTGTATTTAAATTACAAATTACACCATTCACGCATTTTGAGCAAGCATTGTAACACATAAATTTATTGTATAACATAAAACACAGCATATAAAACAGTCACAATTGTTTTTCAAAACGTACAAATATTCCAAGTGTACCGAGGTCAAACGATTGATTTCAATGAGAAAAATACGCTGAAATGAGCACCATCTGCAGTAAATCTTCACGTCCTATGAACTTCCGGGTTTAACACACATTTAAAATCACCGCCAGATGAAGTGATAGGTCAGCTGTGATTGTGAGAAATATTGGTTCTTTGTGATTGTCTACCCAGGTGTGTCTTGTTAACCCTCATTAGTTTGTGTATTTATACCCTGTGTTTCTCCTGTTAGTTGTCTGGGATTGTAGATCTGTTATGATGTTCGGTTGTTGTTGCGGTGTACCTGTGTTCTTTGGTTTGATTAAATATATTATATGCATTTGGATCCAGCGCTCCAGTCTCATCCTTACAGAAACCCAGACCAACAATGGCTCCAGCAGATCATGTACCCCCAGGAGCTCGCTTACTCATGCTACGCCAGGGCTGCCACTCCCTTGAGGATCACACACGTGATTTCTTGGACCTAGCCCTCCAGACTCACTTTCCAGATAAGTCACTCATAGTTTTTTACCGTTGCAGTCTCAAATAACCTCTCAGAACTCAGCTTATCAGTTTTGATCCTCAAGGGAGCTTTGTGAACTTTGTTGAGCAGGCCCTGCCGCAGAGCGGATATCCCTTCACCGTGGGTGAGGTGGAAGAGGAAGCTTCCCCAGAATGTTTTTTTGGAGGGGGGCAGCAGGCATCAGGCTCCGTTGGAACGGCTATGGAAGCCTGCTCACACCATGTTAACGGTGGCCAGTCCGGTCATCACAGCCGCCAGTCCAGAGCCTGCGCGCAAGATGGCCGCCAGTCCAGAGTCTCCAGTCATTGTGGCTGCCACACCGGTGGTCCCAAGTCCGGTGGTCATGGAGGTGTCTGCTCCTTAGGTCCTGTCCCGGTAGTCTACTTTGCTGGTGATGGTTGCTGCATTGGGGTGTGTTTGCTTTTGCTAAAATTGTCAGTAAATTATATCTACATTCGTTTTTACATTAACACATTTATGTAACTTTAACAAAGCTTTTCAAGACTGAAGTCAGATTAATTTTGTTTAAATTTAAACATGCATTATACAACCAAACTAATTTAAAGCAACAACAATACTTTTAGTGTAAAAATAATAGTGAAACACTAATAATAAAATAAAATATTTGCGCTCATATTTACAAAACATAAATATCCAATAAAAAAATACAAACCTCAGCTGGAGTTCGGTTCACTACACCAACGCTGTTGACCATAGCGATCTCTTTCCAAACTGTTTTTTTTATTTTACTTCCTTTGAATCCGCTTTTCAAGGTTAAACTTTAATTTCTAAATCGGAAGAGTTCCTCATTTTGGCCGGATTACGTTTCTCCTCGCAAAATCTAGGAGCCAGGCGTCTACACCCTGAATTTATAGGGGCGTGATATGTAAATTATGACCGATTTCAGCCACCGCATTTATCAAGATACAGTCATTTGTATGATAAGATTGGCGGCACGAATGCTTGATGAATCGCACATAAATTTCTGTGCACGGATCTGCGTTCATTTCTACGTTAGATTGATAAATGAGGTCCATTCTGCGCATGTGTCGAGTTCGTCCGTTTGAGTTTATCTGCGGTTGAGTATGATTTGGAAGCTACGCAACGCGTGTGCTTGCGATACGGAGATGGACATAGAAAGAGAAAGCAAATAGTGAATCGTAGTAATGTGGTCACATTGGGCCTCATTTATCAATTTAACGTAGAAATGAGTGCAGATCCGTGCGCAGAAATAATCTTACGACAGGGTTCACGTTTGATTCATCAAACATTCATATGCCGGCTGAAATCGATCGTAATTTACATATCAGGCCCCTCTAAATTCATATTATTTTTACACAAGTTAAACTGTTTATGTAGATGCATACAGAAAACAAACGAACGACACTCGTGTAGAACTCAGGTCTCACTTTATTATTCTCTGGCTAACACTCACTCACTATTTTATGCTACCCACGTCCCGTGGCATCCTACGTCATCCTTTACGACAGCCACAGGGGGGGTACAAGAAACCATCAATTTAATCTACAGTTTATTTCACATGAAACAATCAGTTAATGTAGACGCTGGCCCCTAGATTTTGCGACATGGAGAAACCTAATCCGGCCAAAAAGAGAATCTTTTACGATTTGGATATGTAAACTTTAACCTTAAAAAGCGATATCAGAAGAAGTGAAAAACAGTTTGCAAAGATCACTGCTGTGGGCAGTAGCGAACCGAACTCTAGCTGAGGTTTGTATTTTTTTGGGAGGATGTTTAATGCATATTTATGTTTTGTAAAATTTACCTTAAATAATTTGTTATTATTGTTTCAATATTTTTACACTGAAAGTATTGTTGTTGCCTTAAATTACTTTGGTTGTATAATGCATTTAAATATAAACAAAATTAATCCGACTTCAGTCTTAAAGAACTTTGTTTGAGTTATAGTAATGTGTTAATGTAAAAACGAAAGTATGCTTAAATTAAGCCCAACTGATTTTTTGCGGCGCAATTAATGGTGTAAATGTTTTTTTATTAAAAATTTTTTTTAGATGAAGTGAAAATGGTCTGTGGCGGAGGAGACAGATGCATCTTTCTTAACGGGATCTAATGCTGCTAATATTTCATTTCAGGCTGCTTAAATCAAGCACACGCAATTATGTTTGCTTCATTTTTTTTCTCTTTCAGATCTGTCAGTCGGAGGCAAGAACCAACGGTTCTTCTGCCCCGGGTGCCCACAAACAGGCCTGGAGCCTGCCACACAAAGCCAGCCGGGCAATCTTAAACTGTGACCCAGTGCCTCCACCCCCAAATGAACATCGCACAAATAAAAAAACATTAAATCATATTTTCATTAGAATGGATATTTGTCAAACAATGAAGCTATCATCTTGCAAATAGGTAAACTAACCCATTGCTTATAAATATATTGACTAGGCCTATTGTAGATTTTAAATGTTTAACTTTTAATTGTACCTTTTAACTGTCGTAAATTATCTTAGAAGGAGCCTAAAATTTCATTAAAGTTCTGTGCACCAGTTAAACTTGTAATTTCAAGCATTTACATCATTATATAATTAGGCTAGAAAAGACATACTAGAAAAATACATTTGCTACTCATCTGTATTCATATACAAATAATTATTTTCCACACTTTCTAAATTTCTGCTATGTTTGCTCACACATGCCTGTTTCTTCTCTCTCTCTCTCTGATACACACACACAGACTGCAGGGGAGGCAGTGATGTGGTAAAAGTCGATCTTGAAGTTCAAAAAATCTGTCAGACAAAGAAGGTTCAGGTGTCAAGGAGTTAACTTTATTTGATCAGGCCAAACAAAGTGAGATGTCCCCAGTCATCTGAAAACCAAGTGTTTTCCAGCCTACAGTTATAGTGAACCTTAGGAAAGGAGGTTCTTTCCTAAACCAATCAGGTAAATTCCCTTTATCTTTTATTTTTATTATCCAATCATTCTTGTCTGCCACTATTATCTTCTAGACAACAAGGTTTGTATCTAATGGTGGAAAATGGACCTTTACTTGTTTTTTAAAAATGAATTTTCCTGTTGGTACCAGTTTTCGGGCCACAAAATGAACAACATGTTCGACCTTCTGAACTTCTGAACTTTATCCAGCCACGGCGTCAAACAGATCTCAAAGACATCAATATGTTCGACCTTCTGAACTTTATCCAGCCACGGCGTCAAACAGATCTCAAAGACATCACTGAATTTTATATTACTGAAATCTGTTCTATACTTGGTTATAATGATTAAAATATACTTATATGTTCAAACGTCACTCAAACAATGCTTAAGTATACTGATTATGTCATTAAATCATGAAATCATCTTCATATATTCAGTAACACTCAATCGTTGGTCTGATTATTAACACATCTCCTTAATATCATTCCTATGAATACAACTGTAGCGAGGAAGGTGGGACGAGAGCCGTGGGGCAGGAAGGCGGGGCCGGTGGCGTGAGTGATTATGAGTATCAGCTGTACGCGCACCGGTCCCGCATGCCTCACGGGGAGCTAGGGAGCATAAGAGGACGAGCGACGGGACTGCCGAGGAGAGAGGACCGGGCCCGGAAGTTGTTAAGTTTTGTTTATGTTTGTGTGGCCGGCAGTCGTCCGTGAGGGGCTGCCGGCCTGTTTTAATGCTGTTTATTGTTTATTTATTTTGATTAAATATGTTTAGATGTTTGCCGGTTCCCGCCTCCTTCCTTCCCTACATTGAACTTTGTTACAACAACACATCGCCTTAATATCATTCCTATGAATACTTCTTAAAGGTGGGGTGTACAACAGAGCCCAAAAATGCAATTGCATCAAAGAATGATCAGAATTATGCACAATATATTCCCCCCTTTGGGGCTCCATAAGAGTCCCACACATGATTAAGTCTACTAATTTAAGAGGAATATCTACTACAAAGAAAATATATCTGCATGAGCAAAATGAATCAATATCAATGATTATACTTATTGTAGGTATGTATGCAAGCTATAAAAGATAAAAATCCAACTGACCCATCTTGGTCATCTCGTAACACGGATAACACCTGCTTTTAACCAATTACTTTAGTAACTTTTCTTACACAACTGCAAAGAGTTAATCAATTGCAAAGAGTTGATCATCACTGACTGAATAGACCATCATCTGATGATGAGGACCAGATGGAATAACTCTCTTACATGCCTGCATTATGCAAGGCCAAAAACATAACAATATCACAATTGGTGATATAATACACGCAGCAACCATCAATATGTTATGCAGATTAGAGAATATACTGTTAAACCAGTTCCAAATGGAAGAGTCTGTGTTCACTTCATTCTTTGCAATCATTGTAGGCAACAATGTAATATTCTCTATTCCTTGTTTGATAAGATGTCCATCCGCGTCATAGTCTGGTATGTAGGTACAACAAGTCTCTCCTACCATAACACAAACACCTCCTTGCGCTGCAGTGAGTTGATCCAAAACCATCCGATTCTGGAGAACAGTAAGTCTTATTCTTCGC
>NC_079906.1:1842453-1845553 GCF_024868665.1 Triplophysa rosa | reverse complement strand
AGACACATAACCAGAATTCACTAGTTCTTGATAACACGGCCTCTCAGTACCTTCCTCCCTAATTGGAAAATAGAGTGATGTCCCTCTTATTCGGTCTGCAGGTGGTTTTCGGTGTGGGGTGTCATCCGTATGATCAGGTCTGAATTTTTCAGCAAATTGTTCGAAGGCAGATGACATTCGTCAGATACAATGTTTATCAGGTCAATTATTAGGGTAATATGCAGTAAAGTATTTCCAAAGCCGTGAATCAATGTCTGTATATTCCAAGCTTATATAGCCAGTTGCTCTGTCCAATACTGGTCGAAGGTTTTTTCTTGCTTCTCCAACAATATATGTTCTTCCTAATTGCGCTTCATTGTCTGTAGATTTTTCTGCAATTGTTGCAAAGACTGCTAATATGCTGTCGTCATTTGCCAATATTCTGTCGATGTCCCTTGATCTATGAGTATTTGCCAAAAAAGAAGTTGACCAAAAATATGTTGGACTAAATGGAAAAGTTCTAGAGTGTGATGTCTTTATATTACGTAATAAATGATCTTGAGTTGTCAATGGTACAACGTGCTGCCACATGTGGAAAAGTCTTTTGAAATGGGTGAGGTCACTAAAGGAGTCACTGCAGGGTAACTAATATCTTTAAGCTACCTATGTTCGTCCAGTGGGTGGCCCCCACCCTCTCTATATGAGGGTAGTTCTTCCACTGGCACTTTGCCCTCATGCTCCTACTCACAGTTCTAGTTCCTTGGATAAGGCACACACGTATTCCCACTCCGTGATAGGTAAGTTATGACCTCTAGTTGTTAAGGCTTTCTCTCGTTGTCCACCCTCTTATGCCAGATTTGTTGTCGGTTTGGTGAATATTCTTCTTCCTGGAGTGGAAGACATCATTTCCATGGTAATCTTATTTCCTTTCGTCGTATCAGTTCATATACGTCCGTGATGTCATTCAGAAACTCTGTTGCTTTGAGAATCTGCAGATCACCCCATTCTGAATTCTGATTCAGATCACCCCAGTCTTGTCCTGCTTAAAGATTGTGATGAGAGTGAGAAAAAGATGGAAAGAAAAATGGAGAAAAGAAAATAAAGAGAGCACATAATACATAGCCCTCTCAGTTAGTTCTCTTGGGGTCATAAATGAACAAATAGACTTGTTGTTTCAATCTGGGCTAAAGGGGAGGGGTTACTGTCAAAATAATAAACAAAACATAGGCTATCTTCCTGCCTATTAGTGTCTTAAAAGAATATAACTATACTACATGCCCCAAAAGGAAAAACAATTATATACTATCTCCCTTACTTATTCAAAAACAGAGATATAACAGTAAATCAAAGTGGCACCCCTGTCTTGTTTGTGTGCTAGACAGTTATGGATTGTTATCATATTCTTCACAGTTTTCCATTGCTGTAACCATTGTTAACATAAATGCTTCAGAGTCATGTTGCACATATAGTTTAGCATGTAATGACATTTGTTTTGCTGTGGCTCTAACCATCAAAGATCTTATCATAGGGATAACACAACAAAGTAATACTGCAGAAATCATTAAGACAGTAACAATTATCATTCCCGCTTGAGTTAGCCATTCTCTCCATGACCCAAACATGGATTCAAACCATGTTCCAAATGCCCTATCTGTCCCAGCATTGGCTGTCACTTCATCTCTTAGATTTTTCAATTTTTCCATGGCATGAGTAAAAGATCCATCAGGGGCAGTATTATTAGGAATATAAGTACAACAATCTTCTCCAAACATTACACACACTCCTCCTTTCTCAGCTAATAACCAGTTTAGGGCTTGTCTATTCTGCCAAGCCATTTTACTTGTTGGGGCTAATTGTTCTCCAAGTGCTTCAAGCGCATCATTTGTAAAATTAATAAATCTCTGTTGATTGTAATACAAATAATTAATCCATTCTGTGTTCTTATTTGGGGTTATCCATATGAGGATAGACTCAAATCCAGATCTCACCTCATCTCTTGCTTTAAATTGGTATGGAATATTTCTAGGTTGACCAATTGCATCTAAATAAACATTTGGATCATTTTGGCATGCTCTTTTCATAATACTATGTTTGGGCTTGCTTTTCACATTCACATTTGGGTCCCATGTAATTATAGTAACATCTTGTATTAGTTTTACTCTTGCACATAATCCTATCCATTCTTCCGGCAATGTTGGTCTTAGTTTGCTTCCTCCACATAACCAGAAATAGTCAGCAATAGCATTCACTTGGGTTTGGTAAGATTCAATTAATGGCCATCCTATTGTCATATTTGGGCAGCTTTCCCAACCTATTACTGTGAAGTTATCTGTGAATGTGGCTGAAGCAAACTTATTACTCCACTGTTTTTTAACACCCTTTTGGTCTCGCATGCTGTTATCCAAATGCCAAATAGTTATGCAATTTCCTTCAAACAATCCTACATCATTACCACCCTTTTTGTATGTACTATTAAAGCATTCATATTGTAATGTATAATCTATGTCATAAACAACTGGAACTTCAGTCATGTTTGCTGGCAGGTGTATATTAATGTCCATACATTCCTTTCCCCATAATGGGTGAATATAGTATTTTTCTCTGTTTTTTCGCCCTGCCAGGGCTAAGCATTCAGCATGACAAAAAGGAACAGTGTTTCTCTGTTTAGTACACTGTTTTGTGTAATGTCCAGCACAATGTCTATAATCATATGGGTTTGGCACAACGATGAGTTTGCTCAATGGTGAAGGGGTGCAAAATACACAACTTTCCACGTATGACTGTTCCACAGTAAAGCTTGCCCACCTATACCACTCATTGTGAATGGCAATGTCCCAAAGTCTCTCATATTGTGGTAGTCCATCACAAGTCGAAGTCTGGGGGTGACCATCTGAGGTCTGACACATCAACGGTTGGGAAGTCTTCTGCCAGTAATCGTTCAAGGGATAATTCTGGATCAAGTTCCCCTGGGCTTGTGGTATCGTCTGTACCAGGTTTATCAGTAACAATATCGTGATCAGAATGTCCTGCATCTCTCCCCTTACTGGTGCCTGACCTGTCGCCTGTCTGGGTCGGTGTGGTGCCTGGTTCCTGTCTATGGCGGCTATCTCGAGTTGTACTA